>NW_009953579.1:203057-209380 GCF_000747805.2 Chaetura pelagica | reverse complement strand
TTTCCCTCTGCCTCTCTCTTTAATAGTCCCTGGATGGCCTTTACATACAATTTCCTTCCCAGTAATTCAAAGCAGATGGTCAGGCACAACTATACTGTTAGCATGCGTGTGAGCACACATACACACATGTATCTTTATGGAGAGAGATCAAAGACATATAAATAAAAATTCCTGTAAACCAAAGATAGGGAAAAGTGTTCTATGTAGGCATCTGGTGAGACAACAGTGCAGCAAGAAGAAAAAAGATTATTTGTAGCTACCCATGGATCCAAAGAGTAGAAATTGAACAAAAGCACTGAAGGAGAAAAAAGAGCATTTTGGGGCTACATCATCTGCACAAAGTAAAGAATACTCTGTTTTGATCCCCACTGCTTTAGTATTCCCTAGAGTACAAGATAAACATAATAAAATTCTTAAATAAAAGTGGGAATATTCAAACACCTGCCATATAGATGCTTAAAGTCAGATGCAACTAACTACCTTGTGTGTCAGGGACCCCTCGCCATCTAGCAAAACACTTATTTGTACATTAGGGACATCTGCCAAGTCCTTTGAAGCCCTTGGGTCAGCTGCTGCACTGCAGAACAACTTGTTGAGGCCACAAACTTTTCCTCCACACACTGTGTAGTGGGTGTTGTGTTCAAACCATTTGTCTTCAACCTTTCACCAGGAATGGATAATCACGTGGCACTTTAATGCCTGTTCACTTCTGGACAAGCTTCTGCACCACTTCCAGCGAACAGCTCTCCAGATAATCCGCCTTTCCCCAGTCGTCTGAATCATTTTCTGACCAAGTCACATGTAGACAATTTGCTTCACTACACACAAGTATAAAAAAAACAACCTGTTGCACTTTCATTCAAGACCTTTCATTTGCCAAGTTCAAATGTACTTTAATTGGCATCTTAGTGGATGAGGGCAACAGAAATAGGAAATTAAAAACACTAAGTATAAATAGAGACTTCTATCATTGCTGTTGAGCAAGAAAACAAAATTCTCCTGTTGTGACCTGACTCAAGGAATTTAATTCATGAGGAAATATTCCACCTCCTGCACAGAGCAGAAGGAGCCCAAGTAACAGCTCTGTGTAGCTTTGCAGACATTATACACACCCACTCTGCTTGCTACCAAATTCAAGATTCTTTCCTTAGACAAGGATATTTCTCATCAAGTGGAAAATCAAACACCAACCCTACAGGGAAACCTGAAATGGAGGCACTCACAAAACTGAAAGGCCGCAACTTTGAAAACAGATTAAAAAGCAATACTCCTTAAGAGAGCAGAGGGTTCACCAGGGGAATTCACTGCCAACTGGAAATACAAGAGGCAAATAAATTAGAGGGATTTAAGTGGTTTGGACATTTGTAAGCACACAACTGTACCCACTGTGGCTTTATCAAAAAGCAAAGCATGTAGCCCAGAGGAAAGGATCCGCTTCATGGGATGCAGCCCTGCACCATCACCTGGGTGTGCTGCACAGGCACCGGTAGTGGCAACAGAATAGAGTTTTATGGAAATGAAGAGATTTAGTGGAGTCATTGTCCTTGTATTTAGCAGCTGCCCCTGAAGCCACCGTGCCAATCTCCCTGATCAAAATCTGAACTGTTCACAGCCAGGGAGATCATTACTGTGCCCCAGCATTGCAGTAATGCAGAGCAGTAGAAGACCTATCAGTCAACAGTCTGGCTGCTGTTTAAAATCTCATGTTCTGGTCAGCTATTTAGCAGTCGTACAGCCAGAAAGGTCTGTTCACACGTAGTCTTGTGCAGACAGATTGTGTCCTTCTAAATCTGTCACAGTGCTGGGTGTTGTGAAACTACTGAGCTTGTTACAGAAGTGAGGGAACTAGCACCACATCCACAGAGCTACACGCTGCTATTCATGTTATGCCATAGCTTAGCAAGCCCAGCGTACCTCCTCTACTCATAGCAAATTCTGACCACGCCAAAGTCTCTTATACTCATGTATGGAGGAAGACTGGGGAGAGAGATGCTTTCTGGATGGCTCACCTCCTCTTATCATTTGGAGACTTGTGTGTGTTTCAGAGTATATGCAAGAGACACAGAACAAATACTATGGTTAGTATGTCTGTGCAGACATTTTTATTTTATTTGTATTTCCTTTATAATAAACAATCAAACAAAAAACTCAAATAGAAAAAAGCCTTGAACAACCACACAAAAAGCCATTTACTTTGGACTGTTACCTTTTCTAGTCTTGAATGGCTGAGAAACTCACACAGGGAAAGCAGGAGGACAGGACAGACTGGCACAGTGAATTGGGAACTGAATTTTGGCACAGCAGCTCCCTTTTCAAATGCAGAAGCCCTGCATGCCCAGAGTACTGCTTCTGACAGGGGAGCTGCACCCTCCCAGCTCCAAATTCTCCTTCTGAGCTCACATCCTTCAGCGCCAAACCTTTCCACTTCTACCACTGTGAGAAAGGTACAAACAGCAACAGAAGAAACAAACCTCAATAGGGAAACTGACGAAAAATTAAGCAACTTAGAAACAACCTAAATATTCTTCCTATAATCCTTTAAAGTTAAAATAGTTCTAGTTAGCTTTAATAATTTTTTTTTTTGTTAAGAGGTGAAATTTTAAAATGCAAGTGTCATTTTACTGCAATTGCTCCCCTTCCTTTTATTCCACTTCCATTTGTAAAACCAGTTTGAGAGTCCCTCAGGTACAAAGACTGATCAAATCTGATTTTTTACATTTTGCAATCCAGTTATTCATCCAAATCAATCAAAGTAGTTTTTTTCCTAAAAGAAAACTACATGCTTTCTTGCTAGTTGGAATTCCTTCATTTTTTTAAGAGCTTGAGGTGCAAAAAAAATGCCATGGTAAATATTCGCTTATAGTGAAATCCCATCCTCCTCCCTTATCCATTTTCAAGTCAGTCATAATAATTTGCTTAAGATTCCAAAATGTCAAATATAAAGAACTAAAATTAGATTTCATGCAATCTCTCACAGAGCCACCATCTTTCCAGAGGATGAGAAAGGTTGTATCAAACCACCAAAATACAGAAGGACACCAGTGGTGAAACCAAGTCCAGCCTATTACTGGTCCTCTGGTACTAAACATCTGAGAAACAGTGAAAAATCCAGGACTAGCATACCATGATATTTTGCCAAAACACTCTACTAGTCTCAAATAATTTGTCATTAAACATTCTTTGTTTGATGGGAGTAGAGCTTGAGTAAACCAGGATTCATTAAAAAAATGTTCCTTTCGATAACAGAATTACAAAAAAACCAAACCACAACAATAAACAGATGTTCTTTAAAACACCTATTTCCTATATCAGAACAACTAAGAGGCATCATCTCTCAAATGAAAGAGTAACCCATGTGCTTCTTGGTTTTATATAGAGAAGGGAATGGGAATATTAAGATGTAGTAACACTAAGAGATATTACATGCAAATAAAACCCTCCTTCTACCCCAAATAACACAGCTGACTCAGTGTCAATTATAATCATGTCTAAACACTACCTGGGTTTTCACTAATGTAATGGTATTATAATATATTGCTACATGGTATAGAGAAGGGATGGAGCAAAACTTTTGAACTACTTGCATCAAAGCACTCAAATCAAACAATAAAAACCATGCAGCTGATACTGGATTGCTGAGGAAAGACCCAGTAGTCTTTCCTGTTTCCTTACACAAAGTATAGCAAAAAACCCTATTTGGTAGGCAGAATTCCCCTGCCTTCCCCCCATCAAAAATAAGCATCTGCAAATGCTGATAGGCATAATGTGAGAGCATTTCACTGAAAGCAGTGCCCTGGGATGGGCTATAAAGCACCCCTGAAATGATGCGATTCACATCAGCTACTTCAAAAGGACTAATATTTTGGGTCTATGTTCAGCTAAAATCTTTATCTACTACGGATAAAAACAAAGTGTTGCAGAGCATCATGTCTCCTGCAGCTGAGTGGCAAATGGAAGGAAACCAACCCCAAAGTGCAATAGTAGGACAAATGAAAAGAGAAAGCACAATGGGGATTGGCCTACATGAACTCTGAAAATCTATTCCAACCCAAACTATTCTATGATTCCAGGAATTCACTGCACAGACCTAGAACTGCATCTCTGAAATGGATTGTTGTGTCGTGTTTACCTGTCAGAACCCAGCAGAAAAGAAGTTGCTTTAGAGTTCCTACTAGTGGTTTTATAAAGCTGGAGGTGGAATGTTTTATCTGAAGTACCTTTATATACCCATATACTTGAAACACATCAAAATAGTACTGCTCAATTTTAATTGCTTAATTATTTCGTTTTATAATAACACCCTATTTTTTTTCACCACCCACTTAAAACTCAAAAATGAACTGTTACCAGAACAGACACTAAATATTATTCACTGCAAACTTGTATTTAAAAAATCAAATGCAAAGAAATTAGCATGCAGGGGAGAGCATCAGATCTGAGAAGGGCATAATTTCTCCAGAAACTTGTACATTTTAGTAATATCAACTGCACCAATACTTTGGAGAGGTGCAAGATGCATCCTATCAGCCAGGCTGCTGGTGCTGCAGCATGTGCAGCCAGAGCACGGGCAGAACAACCCACCCAGGTGCCCCAGAGCTGCTTGGCCTCAGGGCGACAGGAATTCCCATGCTGCACATGTCAGCAAGAGGGAATGTGCAGTCTCCTGTTTTCAGCTGTGAATTTGCAGTCTCGCTGGTGCAACAGACCCCGCAGAGGCCACCAGAGTGCTTCTGTCTGTGGTGTTTGCCTTTGGGTGCAGCAGAGAAGTAAACAAGGAACAGGAAGATAAGAGAGGTGGGATGAGACACCTTTATTAACATTCTTAAATTGACTGCAATAAACACAGCACCTAACACAGACACAGATTTTTCTATTTAAAATGTATCACTAAGATTGTTGATAAGCACAACAAACTGCCAGCAAACTCCACCTTTTCTCCTGTCTGTCCAGCAGAACTTTCTGCAGTCACTCGTCTAAGAACAAGAGTCAACTGGCTCAGAAACGTTACGGTGATGTTTCCATAGACCCCAAAAATATACTACAAAAGGCAGTACGAATTAAGACACAAAGCTAGTAACCTACACTGAAGCAAAGCAGGCAGACAGATGCTCACCTTTCAAGACATGAGCCACTTCCACTAGGTACACACTTAAGAGCACACAGGTACCTCCATCTGGAGATGACTGATAGAGCTTACTCAACATAAATCTCAAACTCATGAGGAATGTAATAAAGCAGATAGGAAAACAATTAGAAAACTCTTAGAGAATACAGTTTGGAATTGAAAACTGTTGTAAAAATATTACCTTTGAAACAGACAAAGGAAAAAAAAAAAAGCCCAGCAATGCTAAAGTTTTGGGAAGGCACACTTGTAAGCCATAAAATATTAAGTATTCCTTAAGAATTACCCCAAAAATATATTTAGCAGCAACATCTCTTTTAAGCTTGAAAATGTGATCAACCATTTTAAAGATTAAAAAAATGTATTGTAAACATTCTATTACTTCCAATATATAGATAAATTATGACAAAAACCCCACCCAAAACCAAAAAGAAATTAACAGTAAAAGCTGCCACACATTTCAGTGGCTTTAGTATTCCTCTATAAGTGTGTCTCAAGAGAATGAAAATAATCTCCAGGATTGTTTTTCAAGAGACATGAACAGTGATCTTGGCTTCATTTCTCAATATCAGGAGACATGCAGTGACAGAAACATGCACAGAGACACCTCATGTCTCGGTAATACTGTGATACTGTGATAAAAAAGAATACAAAAGAAAGAAAATGCAATTTCTTTCTACATTGCCTTCTTTCTTACACTTCTTTTTTAGTAGCCTGTATGTGTGAAAATGCATTTGTGATCCATAAATAACATCTTGTGTTCTTAATTTAATTCTACTCTGCAGCAACTGAGCACATAAATTACACATTTACTGGGGTGAGAAAAAAGTTAAGCTGACCCTGGATTTTTAAAAAAATATGCATGTCTTTTTATTATTTTAAGCATAATAATATCCTGATTCTTCTGCTGTTCAGCCTATTTGCACATAAAGTGTATTTTACTGTCACATAAATTGTACAAGAGACAGAAATCTGCTTTCTTAATTTATTTAACAATAGTGGACATTAAATATTCAGCTCATGTAATTAACTCCCAACACAGATAACATTCTACATGCAGAAAGACTTTGCTTTGAGCAACCAAACTGAGTTAAGCAGTTCCACTTGAGTGACTTACCAAATAATTCGAACTACAAGTGGGTATAGGAAGCATGCAAGAAACCAGAACCTTCCTTTGTTGCACTTATGTCATGGAGGCTCC
>NW_009953579.1:136153-203013 GCF_000747805.2 Chaetura pelagica | reverse complement strand
TATGGACACATCCTCCTTCATGCATTTTGGGTCTCCCCCTCTCCACCGTACCCTTCTCCTCCATCTCCCCTTGAGCTTGGACAGGGTGAGCAAGCTCTGAGTGGTCACCACAAATGCAAGCAAGACATTAGAAAACTCCTTCTAACAAAGCACACTGGAAAATTGGAAAACATACTCAGGAGATATGCATCTGCAGAGATAAGGAGGTTAAACAGAAGTACATTAGGGATTACGTAGGTATAGGTGATTCTGTGGTGAAGGCTAGACCAGAAGAACTGTCATTTTCCTTCCAGCCCAATATTTGCTGTGGTAGCCTATTTGCTGTGGTAATCTATTTGCTGTGGTACGTTTCATATAGTTAGGTTTATGTAGGCAGGCTATTAGAATAGAGTATATATACAGTATACGTGTGTGCATGTGTATGGAAAGAGGCATATCTGTTTTTTCAAATTTTAGCCTAATTACCAAAAACCATTATACAGTGAAACACAATGAATCTCACAAAAAAAAAAAAAAAAAAAAAAGAGTATATGCACTCCAAAAGCTTCTTGAGTTTAACAAGCTCCAGAAAGCCATGAATGATGCTTAGACCAACTTAGAAAATATACAGTTTGCACATATACATGCAAGGATGAGTGCGAAACATTGAAATGAAATAGCAAGACTGGCTGGCTCTTCTCTTCCTTCCACCAAAGTTATTTAGAACCTCTCTAATAAGATGTATCCATAAATCCCTTCAAGTCTAGGTATACTTGCTTTTTCCTGACTTACAGAGGCAATCCTTCTTGCCAGGCCCTGAATTTAGAGCAGTGGAAGTTCACAGTACAACAGGAAAAGGTGACGCCGAATTTGGAAGTTCTCAAACCACCTTTAGTTGAGCTTTTTCAAAGATTCTACAAAAAGCTGTTAAGCTCCAGTAGGTAATTGAGAAATATTATCCCTTAATCTGGAGATATGCAAACTGAAGTACAGAGCAGAAACTTAACTTTCCAAAGTTACCTGTATTGGTAAGATCTTAGGTTTCCAAAATCTAAGCCACTTGCAGCATGTGTTATATTACTTTCAAGAGATGAAGGCACCTTTGATTTTAGTCATATGTTGCAGAACTTCCCCATACTTGCTTAAAATCTCTGGCTAAAAATGCTTTTGTCTACCATAACATTTACTTTTGTCACTCATTCTGTGAACCTACTTTATAGCTGTAATATTAATATAACAAAGCACAAACAATAATATTTGCAAAAAGCTGAAACAGTGTAAGAGAAGGGAGAGCACAGAGGACTGATGCATGGATCAGATTCATGGATCATGGATCAGATCACCACTGAATCATGGATGAGATTCAAATTCAGCAGTAGGTCACAACTGAAGAGAAATGTGAGTAACAGTATTGTGAGCACAGTCCACATGTCACTAAAGATGAGAAAATAAATCTGGCTCTAAAAGTCATCTCTTAGCGGAAGAAACACCAGCTTATGTTACAGTTCAGCAAGAAGACAAGCTGGAAGATAGGAGCAGAGATTGTATAGCAGATAGTTTGCATGCACCAGGCAACATAAAAATTTCGCACTTTGAGTGCAGTTTACTTACAAGTTCTCAAAGCATTGAAATCAGAAAAACAGACAGAAAACCCATGAAATACAATTAGAAGGGCACAGCAGCAAAAGTAAAATGTTTTATCCCAACAGTACTCTAATCAAAGTGTTTGTAAACTATGGAAGAAAACAGATTTCTTTTCAATCTTCCTGAATAGTCAGTAGTTCATAGAATTCATCAGTTTTGCTAAGTGGGTGATGTAAATTCTTCGGATGTAAGAAAAAAATATTTTACAACTCTTCCAGAAAACATCTTACACACATTTCTAGCATCACCATTTGCAGGAAACCCTAGCTGAAACCAGAAAGCTGCTCTTCTCTTATTTATCCCTCATCATCTCCTTCCACTTGACCAGGGACTTTCAAATGTTACTTTTCAGAAAGCTATCCAAGTCTAAAAGAGTTGTTTAGCTTATGGTCTTAAACGGAATAATCATAACACTGTTGGTAGTTCAACCTTTGTGAAACACATCCCTTGATTTTGTTCATAACCTGAAAGTGAATATACTAACTACATTTGCTTTCAAAACTGGTCCTTAACAAGTTTTGTTATTCATTTTCGTCCTTAGCAAGTACTTCTTTCCAACCAATATCCTTTCAGGTGACCAACTTTTCACTCACCTTCTACCTCTCAGACTAATCTCCTTCCCCTCCCATGCATCTCCATTTCAAATACATTAATGAAGTCCACAAATCTGAGCATTAATACACTTCTCTCCATAGAAAATAGTCTTTCTCAGATAAATCTATGAGGAATTTGGAAGAATCTTCCAAATGCCACTTTTCATTTGGCTTTGTGTCTTTAATTAATCTTCTCTTCAAAACTGAATAATGAGCTTCACATTTGCCGAGGAACACATGCAGCCACATGGTGAATCCACCATGTAAAAATTGTGCCATGGAGGCTACTTCTCTGCCTGACAGTCAGTGCCAAAAACAGCCAAGACAGTGTATGCATAAAGACTAAGCAACATAGAAGGTCAAGAGGCTTTTAGAGTGTTAAAAAAAAAAAAAAAAAAGGATGCTGTCTTATTTCATTTCTCTTCTGTGGTTTATCTTCTGTAAAAATCACAAAGCAGTTGTCAAACTACTGCTGTAGTTTCCTTGCTTGTGTCAGCAACGCATTCAATAAACTTTATTTGAATGAAATTATTTCAATATCAATAGCAAGCAAGCATGACACTCCTCCCAGAGTAGCAACAGCACTGAAAAGCTCTTTCTTTAGCACCTGGATGAACAGCAACACTGCCTTTGATGTTTTTCTTTGAAGTCAAGGAAGAATTAGCTTTTTAGTAGCATTAGAAGTGACTCATTTGCTTTGGATGCCAACTAGGATACTCTGCAACTTGCATTTTTTTTTAAATCTTTGCACTGCTAGGGAAGAGACAGCTCCCTGGCTAACTCCTCCAGCAGTAATGGTTATTACCTTAAAGATTCTCCATCCATCTGAAACTTGCCAAGCCTCCCTTAAAAGAGTTAGAAGAATTTACCCCATAACTGTGCATCAGAATTCACTCTGACTCCATCAGAATTCACTCTGACTCCAAACACTGACTGATCAGACTATTTCCAACAGTCAGACCCCAACAACGTGACAGGAGGTCCCTAAGCTGCAGTGCAGTGCTGATATCACCTCCAGAACCACAATGTTATGGTAGCCCACTTCACAGATCCAAACAGTAAAAGCAGGCACATGCAAAGAAATGAGCACCAGTAAAAACACTGCATTTCAGAGACCAAATTCATGTACACTTGCTCAACTCTGACAGTGCTAAGGATGGATTTAGGACCTTTTAAAATTAATTTACATCTGTGGTCCTTTCTCTTCTCCCAGTGTGCAGAAACATGAATCACTGCTGTGAGAATTCACAGAATCACATAGGTGGGAAAATACCTTAAAGATCACCAAGTCCAACCATCAATTTAACACTGACAAGTTCTTAAGTAAATAATATGCCTAAGAACTGTGTTTGTATTACTTAAATACCTCCAGGAATGGTGACTCCACCACAGCCCTGGACAGCCTGTTCCAATGCCTGATAACTCTTTCAGTGAAGAAAATTTTCCAAAGATCCAATCTAATCCTCCCTTGGCACAACTTGAGGCCATTACTTCTTGTCCTATCACTTGTAACTTCATTGAACAGACTGATCCCCACCTCTTTTACAATCTCCTTTCAGGCAGCTGTAGAAAGCAATAAGGTCTCCCCTCAGCCTCTTTTCCTCTGGGCTAAACAGCTTGAGCTCCCTCATCCACTCCTCATAAGACATATGCTCCAAACCCTTCATCAGCTTCCTTGTTCCTCTTTGGGCATGTTCTAGTAGCTCAATGTCTTTTCTGTAGTGAGGGGCCCAAACCTGCACACAGTGTTTGAGCCTCACCAAGGCAGGAGGGCAAGGAGGGGCAGGTCCTGGTCCTGCTGGTCACACCATTCCTGATGCAGGCCAGGATGGTGTTGGCTTTCTTGGCTGCCTGGACACACTGGTGGCTCGTGTTCAGCCAGCTGTCAACCAATATCCTCAGGTACCTCTCAGCTGGGCAGCTTTCCAGCCACTCCTCCCCAGGCCTGTAGAGCTGCTGGGGGTTGTTGTGGCCAGAGTGCAGGACCCTACAACATTTGGCCTTACTGAAACCCATGGGCCTTGGCCCATTGATCAAGCCTGTCTAGATCCCTCTGCAGAGCCTCCCTTCCCTCAAGCAGATCAACACTTCCACCTTGCTTAGTGTCATCTGCAAATCAACTAAGGGTGCATTCAATCCCCTTTTCTATATCACTGACAAATACGTTAAACAGGAGCAGCCCCAGCACTGAGCCCTGGGGAACATCACTTGTGACCGGCCACCAACTGAATTTAACTCCATCAAACACAATTCTTTGGGCCTGGCCATCCAATCATTTTTTGACCCAGCAGAGCATATGTGCATCCAAGCCATAAGCAGGCAATTTTTGCAGGAGAATGCTGTGGGAAACTGTCAAATGCCTTAATAAAGTCAAGACAGACAACATCCACAGCCTTTCCCTCATTCAATAAGCAGGTCACCCTGTCATATAATGAGATAAGGTTTGTCAAACGGGATCTACCTTTCATGTACCCATGCTGACTGGGCCTGATCACCCAGGTATCTTGAATGTGCTGCATAATGGCACTCAAGATGATTTGCTCCATAACCTTCCCCGATGGTGAGCTCAGATTGAAATGCCTGTAGCTCCCTGAATCTTCCTTTCAGCCCTTCTTGCAGATGAGAGTCACATTTGCCAATCTCCAGTCAATTGGAACCTCCCCAGTTACCCAGGAGTGCTGATAAATGACGGAAAGTTCAAAGATCTCCTGATATTTCTTCAGGGGCAGCTATCTCTGTGATACACAGATGTCAAATCAACACTTGCACATACCCAGTTACAAGACAATCCAACATCAGAACCAGCATTTCTGTAAGAAAAACAATGCTGGAGAGATAAAGGAACAATGTCTTCTGATCCAAACATACACATGATCTCACAGATACACTGTCCTGTACAAATAGGTCCATTAATGATGCTGGTGCAGACTTAATTAGTGGGGCATGGGAAATGTCTGGGTTTTGCAGCAGATGGCAAGGACTTCCACCTACCGTCAAGATAGGACCAGATTGTTACTGTAATTGCCATGTTCTACTTTCCCTGAAAGATTCCTTTAAAGACTGGCATTTTTTCAACTGCAGAACAACCAAAAACCCCTGCTGCTCTTTTTCTCCCACAATAGCTGATAGTAAACTGGATTAGAAAAAGGCAGTAATCCCAGGAAACACATAATTTCTTGACCATGAAGAACAAGTATTGTGGTTTATTTCATAAAGTACTTGAGAGCCACTCTAGTAAAGACTCCTTAGAAAGTGAACAAAATTATTTTCTCTCTGCAGGAAAGAAATACTATTACCCTTCACGCCTGAGATATTCTCCCTGCTCCGTGGGATTAATTTCAGTGTATTTCAAATTCAAACTCTTGGCTTTAAACACAGCTGGCACTGACAAAAAATAAAACATGGTAGAAAAATTCTATGAATTTTCCCAATTAAAAAAGAGAATATCCCAACGTAGGAGACAGTGCCCTTCTCCTAAAAACTACATGGCTCACAAGGCAGTGAGTGAGCACCAAATGGCTGCCCATAAACTGTATGGGGACTTTGCCAGTCTCCCTCCTCCTCCCTGCCACTAACTGCAGACTAGACTCCATGTTGGAGACAGAGAATCCTGTGGCAGGAATCCATTGGAAACATTGTTGTGAGGTGCTGCCCAGAGACTGTTGCCACCCCGCAGTGATTGGATTGCAGCCCCTAAAAGAGGACGAAGCCAAATACAACATGGGAAATACATTTGTAACGACTGCTTTTATTAGAAGCATTAGTGAGTATCAGACAAGTGTCTCACCCAAAAAGTCAGAGCTGAAGTTCACTGCTCCTCTGCAAAAGGTGAGTGCCGCGTGCAGACCTCTTGGTAGATCCCGATAAATTAAAATTTCTCCAAAAAGGGATATAAGCAAGTCACAGATCGTGACACCCAAACCACTGATCTACTCTTGATTTTTCACTTCTAACACTCAGGTTTGACTGGGGGACGAGGCAGGAGTGCTAATACACATTTTGTTTGGTTTTTACTTGAAAGATAAGATCCAGTGATACATCTTACATCTTAAGGAAGAACAAAACTTTCACCATGCCACTCCATGGATGCACCCACTCTGCAGCTTGCACTCCAGAGCCTGTCGTACCTGGCAGAGGTTAAGCTTTTCTTCTTAGGTCAGTGTAAAAGGTCAGTTTTCGCCATGGCTTACACTGCCATATACTCCACTGATGTGAGAAGGGTCCCAGGCTGTGAAATGATGATGTGTAGAGATGATAAGTGCCAAGCAAACAGGCAAAGATCAGGCCCATCGCCTGTACTGTGTTATCAGAGCAAATGTTTGAAGCTTTGACCTTTACCACTCACAGGCCCTAACTTCCTTTAACTTTTGTATGTTTATTGCAGATGTTTTTTAGCATGCAGAAAATGGTCCAGAAGTAAAATTCCCTTAAGACTAAGCTTCAGGAATGACACTGAAAAATCTCAGGTGGGATAACCTAACCACTAAAGTGTTTTTAAAACAGAGTATTAATCTCACAAACAACAGAACAAAAATACCTTTAGAAAGTGCAAAAGTGTTTCACATTGACCAAGTTCACAAAATACACCAATAGCAGGCAAAGTTGTGCTGCACCAGAACAATTTGGCCAAAAAAACTGTCTCTATGAAGACAGCTGTCATTTTCAGATCATCGTCTACTTTAGATTCACACCAATGAAAGAGATGAGCAGTCGGTACTACAGGCAGACAGTCTACCTGATCACCACCTTAAAATTGAGAGACAAGAAAGATGCTGATTTACAACCTGCAGGAGGACTCCATCCTACCTACCATTTGGTTTCAGAGGCACTGGAAAACTTTTCTGAGATTCCAAAAATACTGGCTATTTTTTAAAAAGCCCACAGTGAAAAAAGAAATAGTTATTCAGAAAGGAAAGTTTAATGCCACAAATCAATTAGGGAAAATATATGCATTATCACAATGGGATAATATGAATGAAAACACTGTGTTCCAAACTGTCAAAGTGCAACACACGGAAAACTAAAAACGTGTTGTGACAACACAATAAATCAAGCAAATGTTCAGACTATGTTTATACAGAGCAAACTGGTTATGATAGTAGGAAGCTCAACCACCTGCCTGAGGAGATCATTTACATTTAATACAGGGTGAGAACAGAAAAGTTAGAGCATTTGGTTAACCAAGGGCTATAGGAGAAAATAAATTTATTTAAATAAATCATTACTGTTGCCAGACTGTCAGAGAATCAGGGGGCAAACTGACATTAAATAATTAAACAACTTCAGAATTAACTGAAAAGAACATCACTGCAAATATATCTCCAGATTCTGAAATAATTTGGCAATAAACATGGCCAAAATTCTGCATCTAGCTCATTCATGTTTTTTTATAAAACCTGAGGATGTCTCTAATTAGAGATGTCACTCAAACAAGAAACAACTTCAGGTAACACAGAAAAGCATAAGCAGAGCTCTACAACATTTACATCTAAAATGAATGCAAAGCCACAGAGTTGTTAAGCATCCCCACTGGGTAAAAGCATGAGAAAATATACCATATTGGGCAGACTTCTCCACAACATATAAAAATAACCCATACAGAGAGAGCACACTGGAGGCAGCATCCCTCCTGTGCAGAATCGCAATACTTAAACCATAAAAGAATCTCGCTTTCACTCCTAAAGATGAAAAAGAAGCATATTCACACAACGACTACTTTCAGTAAACATTGTATTTATTCTTGGCAGATCTGAAAATCAACTTGCCACTGGCATAGGAATGGTTTCTTTAGTATCTCTAGGGCAGACCCAGGCTTCAGTGCCTCGTTGTCCATACATGCCCAAAGAACTGCTGCTGCTGTTACATCCTGCAGATGGAAAACTAGTTTTGAAGGGAGAAAGAAGCATGGTTCTCAGATTTTTATCTATAAAAGCCTTAGAGCCTGGGAGCAGAAATTGACTTACAACTCGCTTCTACCGCACCAGTACTGTACTACCACAGTACTCTTTTTGGTAAGCCTAGGTTATGTCTCACAGGTGGTATAAGAACAGCAGTGGACAGAGTACTAACTATAGGCATTTTCCAGGAGACAAAATTATGCCCTGCCACCATCGATACAGATCTGAACCAGCTCCAAACCACACTCTTTAGGGTGCAATATCTAAAAGGTTACCAAATGTCAAGATCAATGGTTTGACACCTAGGGTCTAGCATCTAGAAAGTTCTTGAGTCCTTCCTTCTATGATGAAGCAGTTCATACATCTTATGCAATCTTGGATGTACCCTAAACCAAGGAATTATAAGCGCTTTCAGAAGGAAGAACCTCATACAATCATCAATACTAAGCCAAAAATTCTCTACTTTCCTTCTCCACCCACTCATAACAGTAGGAAATACAGCTACAAACCTGGCTTAAGACAAATGAGAAGAGAACTTTGTGTACAGAAGAGTCAGGCTCAAGAATCTGCCAAATTCTAGCAGCCTCCTAGTTAGCAGGTTCTTCTGCAGTAAAAGTATTTTTGCAGAAGGTCACAGATGTGTTTCTGTTCAGGGCTCAAGAAGATACATCATTCCAGACCTCAAAATCTTATACAAAAAACAGTCAAAAGCAAGACAGCCTAATGAAAAGTATCAATTACAATGAACAGCCATTTTAACTGAAATTCTTTCCCCCTCCCTCTATGCTACATATTTGTAGAAACATTCATGTTTTCTTGCAGACCTCAGACCCTTTGCTGTGCAAGCCGGATTCAAAATTTGTTACTAATTCATCTGTTTAGGCTGGTCAAACATTTTCCAACTACATTGGAATAGGTTCTTTGCAAACAATGAAAGTCACTAATAGAGGAGGGAGAACCAGCAATGTATTTTTTACTTGTCTCCTAGTCAACATAAAATTATAAAATTAAATTAAGATTTTCCTTGGAAGCAAGCATTCAGAAGTTTAATATTTATATCTTGATGTGGTACAAGGCTGCTCCACTTCAATGTATTTTACATATATGGTAGAATAATGTGGTCACACACACAAGTACTTAAATGATCACTAGTACAATTAGCTATAAACCTGCCAGCAAGGCACTGTTTTTCTCATCTACTGCTAAATGCAGTTTTATTCTAAATACTGACTGCAAATTATATAGAAGTGACAAAGTCAAGATTGTCTATTCCCATAACCAATATATCTGACAAAAGCCTTCATGGCCAATTTCTCTCATCACGTTCAAGTGGATATAGCTGATTGCAGCCGATTTATCTCTCTACTTGTAGTGCAAAAATTCACAAATTAGAAGTACTCAGGCCACAAGTTGTAGCATTTTAACTCTGGACTCTTTCCTCTGTTTTTCTCTGAGTTCCTCCCTACAACAGCAGAGTAGGAATTACATCACTTCAATTGTTTTAATTGAAGGATGCCAATCTGGTAAAATGCAAATTGCTGTGGTAAAAGTAGAAAACGGAGGATGTGATTAACAGAACATAAAATGAGTTGCATATTTCTTTTTTTTTTTTTTACATATAACCCTTTAACTAAAACTAAACACAGGTTCCTAAATAAGTACAGAGACTGCTCAACAGCTGCTATGTATTTTTAGGGACAGAAAACCAGAAGAAATCTCACAAGTCTAATAATTCAGTCCTGTGTTTTTGCAGACTAGCTTTTGTAAGGGAAGTTAAAAATTCCACATTCCTCCTACTAGAAAGCTATGGAGGAGCTCACTCCCTAGATTTACAGTTCTTTCATCCTTGCCTTTCCTGCAAGCCTTATTCTGCATCACTTCCAGCTTTAGTAAACTGCTCTTGAAAATATGAGGTATTAAAGATGAGGTCAATGATGGAGAACTGTGTTTGGGTACAGCAATCTTCCCTTACATTTTCAGTCATTAACTACAACATACAATCACACAAACATCCATTAAGTCCAGTGCTGCAAACAAACTGCACCATATGGATGTTAAATAATAACGAGGCAGAAAAACTTTTTCAGAGGCCAAACCAGCACTAAAGAATTAGACATGACAAGCAGATGTTAAACTGATTTAAAAGTCAGAAACGGAAAACCTGAAAAAATTCGTTGTTCCCCTTAACTCTATAGGAATGTACATTTAAGTACTTAAGTACATTTCTACATAGAAATCCCACTTAGAGGTAAATGAAAACTGCCTTATTTGAGTAATGAGATGCTTGCAGATCCAAGCTTCTATGGAAACTCAGTTTTGTACTCCTGTGGCCACATGAACTTACTTCCTCCCAAGGCCAAACCCTGACTTGGCCAGAGCTTTAAGGCAGAAATGCTTAGGACTTCCCTACCATGAATTTTGCACAATAGGACATAAATTACACCTGAAAGTCACAAAATATTTGGTTTATTTGGTGCTTAAAAACTCAAAACATAATTTTAAATTCAACTAAAGAAAATTAGGGAAGATGGAAAATAAATGAAAAAGTTGGTGCAAAATGTTTCCCCAAACCTTGAAGCCCTTGAAGGAAACTCTTTGCTTCTGTGCTCAGCTGCAATTTACTTTGTGGCAGTTGAAAAATTCTCTTTAGCCAACTGTTTGTCTTTCCAAAATCAAACAAAACAAATTGCCTTTTTCTTTATTTGCTCTTACTTATTCTTCACAATACATCCTGTTCTTACACATCATTCACACAGCAGAAGCAGGATATGACTGGAATATATGCTGGAGTAATGAAGGGGAGACATAGGGCTCCTTTCTTTCCCAGTCTAGTTTCTTACTAGAACTCTCACCATAGAAGGTGATGCTTTCCTTACACCTCTACCTTGTGGTCTTCGCATAAAAAGATGCACTGCTTTCAACTCTGACAACTCTGGGAAGCACAGCCTCTGACTGCAGCGTTTGTATATCCCTAAAACTGTTCAAAGCTTCAATAAACAAGCATGGCTAAACAATACAAGAATATATTTCTCCAGCTTGAAACAAACAAAAAGGTTAGAATAAAAGGCACAACAAAATCCATGATCCAGAGCACACAGTATAGCTCAATTTACCACCAAATCAGTCTAAAAATAACAAAACATTTCAGAATCAGATGGGCCTAAAACAGATTAAATAAACAGGTCATCCTCAAAAAGCAAGACACCTTTGCAGAACATCTCAGTAAAAAGGTCTCAGTAAAAGCCAAGAGGAAAAGTTAGGAACTAATGGACATGCACGTACCAAAGCTCAGACTGATGTGATCATGATGAATAGCAACACAAGAGCTACTAACCCGTGCTGACATCCTCCGCTGCACGACAACTGCAGTAGCTGCTGGGAGCTCATTACGTTCCCATAATAGTTAGCTTATGCCCACAGTGGAAGGAAATGAATTTTGAACGGAAAAATGTAGATGTGTCATTCCACAACAGACAGTTTCCTGCTCAAAGATACAAGCCTACGTTAATTTTACAGAGGAGCTGGAAAAAGGTGCTCAGGCTGACTGCAGGTGCCAGGTGTGCACAGAGGAAGAGCCCTTCAGCAATCTACAGTACAGATCCCATGGTCTGATTCATCACTGTGACATAATGAACTGTGAATATTTCTAACCACCCTTACTTCTATGGTAATTTGTTGAACTTGTTAAACTAATCCCCTAAAGAAAGATGATCAAGTGTAGCATGTATTCAAGAAGTATGTCCACATAGATATCTCAAAGTTTTTAAGTAACCCTACAACCTAACCTCAATACACAATCTTTCACATATTTTAGGCACTGATAATGCCTGATTTTGCAAGGCCAGAGCTACTTGAGGTTCCACTCTGCTCACATAGTCTTATGAAGCATCCACACAGTGTTGCACTGGTCTCAAATAAGCCTGCACCATTCCAGGCTCCAAACTTGTACTGATGTGTCCCACCCCCTGCCACTCGGTATGTCTGAGGATTTTGTTTTGCTGAGCAGTGGAGATGCTGGAGGGAAGGGCCTGGAATCCATCCACAAAGCATACACTGTGGATGGTTCTTCCCTATGGAGCTTGTGAGTCATCTAGGTATTGCAAAACACCACCATTTCAAAGTAAGCCCTCAGAAGATGCCAATTGCTGCAACAGTAGTAGTTGTTAATGAAAACACACTCCTATGTTGGCAGTGGTTCAGCAAGGGCCAGGGAAATCACCAGTGAGAACTTTTGCAAGGACTTCACTGTTATTCAATAAGCCATCACTTCCAGATTTATCACATGGCAGGGATGGGAAGTACAGTAGATCTGGCAGCTAAGTTACGCCTCTAGATGTTTTTTGAGCACTTAGAAGGCACTGCTGGGAGTGCTCTGTTTGTGTCCATCCACAGCAGCATCTGCATGCCAGAGCTCCTCCAAAAAACCTCTTTTCAGGGTGGCTTGCTGCTGTTCCATTGAAGCACTAGATGAGTAACTTGGAGATAAAGTTACAGTGACAGTTTTAACATTAATAAAAGCCCTTCCAAGTTTTCATAAATAGCCTAATTAACAGGTTGGAAGAAATGATTACCTGAGAAATGTTATCCTCTAAAACAATACTTGAAAAGGCCAATTTATTAACAAGCTTTATGCACCACCACTTCTCCTGTCCTCTTCCCATGTTTAAATCTCCTGAGGATGGAATGATTTAGTCTAATTTAGGGATTAATATAAGAAAACAATTTTGTAAAACACAATTGCTTGTCATGCACAGGTGATCAAATCAGCTCACCTCACTGGCCTTTCTAGTTTTAAAGTATAAGAAATTAGCCATTTACCAAAATTACTACAAAGATATGCCAAATTTTGGAACAAGTTAATGAATAACTTAGATTGTCCCCGTATTTAAAATAGGTGATAAAATAGTAGGTGATAAAAACAGATAAAGTTATCCTCTGCTCAATGTAATTCATTCTTTCTGGGAGCTTCTTTGCTTAGCTTTACAGTATCAGAAATAAAATGTATAATCCATTGTAAGGTATACAGTTTCAGCATGACGTTTTACCTAGTTCACATAACATCATTATCTTTTTAGGAATAACCTTAATTTTTAAAGGGCAGTCTCAACCTGGTTTGGGGCAGAAAGCTCAGGTATACTCTTTTACTGCACGGGAAAAGATGTTCTCACTTTCCAGGCAGCTATATGCTACTAATTATTTGCTTCTGTCTTGGTACACTAGTATAGTGTAGAAATGCATTATAAATACTTACTTTAAGGAGACAAAAATCAGGCATAAGTCTTCTGAATGGTCTAGTAGAGTCTCATTCCAGTAAGTCACATTAAAAAAAAAATTAATAACAAACAAAAAACACCAACAACAAAGAAAAAGAAAACAAAACCAAACACAACATCAAAAGCAGCTACTGCATAGGGTTGGGAGAGAAATAAAATGCAAAGAGGAAGTACTGAACATTATTTAACAAGAACTACCAGCATCAGAGTGGATGTATTGTGCCCATGAAGCAGCTGTAAGAACACTCATGTAAAAGCTCACTGGGGTGCCAAAGCAGGCATTAAACTGCTGATAATCTGGTAAAAGATCCCTGAAGGAGAATGAAATGCACAGGGAGGGGAGAAACCACAAGCAGTATGCAAAAGTTTTCAAAAGATGAAACTTAAAGTTGGAATTTGTGAATATGGTCAAAACAAAACAAATACTACCATCCTGATTCATTTCTCCCTCCATCTTTTTCCCTTCTGGGATGAGAAGGGAACCTGAGAAAAAAATTTTGATTAGTAATCCATTTTATAGGTATTGTCTGCATATTTTAAGAACAAGAAACATTTGCTTCCATATACCTTAGGTGAATTGGATTCAATTAATGATCAATTCTATCCCTTAATCTTCCCTACTCCATGTTGGATTTCTGCAGTGGAGAGAATATCTTCCTACAGCAGCACTTCGTGCAGTACTTGAGGAGGTAGAAAAATAGCAATTCCTGAAGATCAAAGGCCCATTGTGTCATTGGTACCACTGCCCCTGTTAAATATAATCTCCAAAATGAGGATTACTCTGTTGTTCTGTGTCATCACTCTTGCTATGACAAAAAAAAAAAAGTGGGTTAGCCAGGCAGTGTCACTGTGCAATTCCCACTTTTTCTGTTTCATTTCAGCAAACAAAGCATTAAGGACACTCTACTACCGTTAGTGAATCACATCTTCAACTGCACCCCGCTACGATGAGCTGTTCATACCTGAGTCATGCAGAATTAAAGCATTCCAAGGAAGTTCAAAAAGAAAAATAATCTGAAGCAGATGCAAAATGATTGCAGATTATCCTTAAAAATGGGCAATACTCTCAATTTGTACTGGACCATTGCGCAGTCAAAAGATAAGTACTCTGAAAGCCAGAGTTTACTGAAGAACAGAAACCTTCCCCAATTCCCCAAATCAAAGCATAAAAGGGCTTGAAGTTAGGAACAGCAGTGAGAAGTAACAATCACTCCACCCACTCCAGCAGCAAGAGGAGAGTGGGAGCAAGCAGAGGCTCAAATCTAGCAAAACACTAGTTAGGTTGATAAGAACTATGGTATCACTTAAACAGAGAATTACACGTTTCTTACTCCTCCCCACAGAAAGTGGGGGTGCAGGATTGAATTCTTAAATGTATGTGCTCTGGAGAGTGAGAACGTCTAATCCCACCTCCCGCACTAGTCCTTCTCAAATGATTCTCCAGTACTCAGAGCAGTCACTGGATCAGTTACCAAATCAGGAGGATGATAGATGGAGATGTACATAACTGGAGGCAGAAAGGGATGGCCATTGCCAAAAAAAAAAAGGTGACCTTTCCCCAGGTCAGTTGAAATACAGCTTTAATTGTAAAAATAGGTTGTACCATTTCTTATGGTGTATCTAACAGCAATGTATTGCTGTTTCTGCAAGTGAAAAAGCTTTTAGAAACAAAAATCAATTGTTGTGAGAGTATTAGCTACATTACTCCAGCAATTCCATTACCAAACATCTTAAGCTGAAGCTGTGGACCACTCATAATGTTCCCCTTTTGAGGATTATATTCTGCCTAACCATGTGGTCCCATACTGGATTTGAAATACCACCATACATCTATACCATGTTGCTAGTTATCCCTGATAAGCATTGCAGCTTCAAGCACAGTAAAATCTTTACAACTGTGCAAAAATGGTTAAAGAATTTTTAAAACTGAGAAATAAAGCATTTTTCTAGTAAAAGCGCAAATTTAATTTAATGTAACTTACTAAGAACTTTCCCCCAGCTTAAGAAGAATCAGTTTCATATTCAGTCAAGGACGAAACTTTGAGATTCAACCATTAAGGGAAATTTTTGAACTTTTAAATTTATATTTTATTAATAAACCTTCTTGCCCTGACAGTGGCACCCAAGACAAATGCAAAGAAAAAGCAACACAAGCACTCAAAAAACCACACTAAAATTGTTGCAGTTTACCTTCTTCTTGCTCCTCTCATTTAACAAGAATAATATTTGCAGAGCAAACACAATCATAACCAATAGGCTTTAGAATTGAATGTCTTAGCTTCACTGTACATTTAATCACCTGCAAACACCATTCACTGCTTCACATAGTTCTCCACTGTGAACATTATGCTATAATTAAACAAGATGAAAGTAAACAATGTCACAAGAACATGGCTCTCATTTTACTCAGTGCAATCTTAAAAGAAGAAAAATGACTGGAAGAAAACGCAAAACATGACATCCCACACATTCAAAGATGGCAACATGAACAAGTGAGGCATCCAGAGAAAAAGTATTCAAACTGTAAAATGCCAACAACTGGCAAACTTACAGTATTCATACTGCAAGCTGAATTGTAGACTTATTTAAAGATAAATAAACAGATAATCTGCTATCTGCTGTAGGCACAGGTTTGGGTCTCTCCAAGCTTAACCAATGCAATATCTTCTCCCTGTAATTGCTTAAGTTAAAGATACAAAAATGCAAGTGCTCAATCTTTATTCATTTTGAATTCTGAGTATGCCATAACTTATTAATCCCTCTATATTTCTTTTATGAAGTGCTTTTATTAATGATCCTATGCTATATTGGGAATGATAGTGCATAAGGAAAATGAAGACATAACAGCATACTCACAAAAATAACTCAGAACTTTGCTGTATTATATATCCATATATTTACTGCAATGAGGGACCTTCATAAAGGAAGGCATTTGTATAAAGCTATAAAGATATACAGCAGCTCTCAGCATATAATATTAATGTACATTTTGTAACTGAGTTTTCACTACCTGAAACAGTAAAGTGACTTGGACTGCATCTTTCTAGAGCTTTGTGCATTTAATAATTCCAATATTTGGCTGGCAGTTGGTGTACCTGTTAAGAACAGCACACCAAAATTATACAAAGAACCACTAAGTGACTGGCTGGTCATGAAGACGACCTCTAGCTACCCTTGACACCCACCTCCATTCCCCCCACCCTAGATTTTTGGCCCAGAGGAATTAACATCCAATGACACAACTCTGGTTCTGAAGACTGAGCAATTATTTCCGCATCTTCCATGCAAACTATCACACAGAGAGGATAACACATCTGCTCAAAGTGAAAAGAAAACACATGCTGTCTGCCAGCCTGCCATGATCTTGTGGTACACCAAAGAGAAGCTACCGTGAGAGACTGGTGAAGACCCATCTGAAATACTTTTGATCAGGTCACTCCTGTTGAAAAATGAAGTATCCACACTGGAAAAGGTGCAAATAAAGGATTTTATGATAATCAGGGAAGTGAAGACCACATTTTTCCCAGAGGCTACAAGCTTGACTTTAGTTCTGTGGACTCAAACTCAAGAAAAGCCAGGATTCCTCCTCCAGCATAATCATTATGGAAGTGGGAAGCATGATTAAGTCAAACGATAATGATAGCAGTGAAGTAAATGGGTATAAACTTTCCCATTAATAAGCTGGAAATGAGAAGTGAATTTCTAAACAGGCTTAAACTTGAGACTGAGTACCTTATAAGAGGCATTAGATGAGATGCAAAAGCAGGGACTGGAGTCAGGAGCCCTTGTAGTCTACTACTTCGTTGATTTTAAACAGTTTAGACCAGGGCTTCCTTCTCCTTCTTCACTGGGGCAAGAAAGGGGGAGATGAGCATCCTTGGGGCTCCTGCCTCCTCCAAGCATGCTCAGCTTACGCCAGAGTAGTGGCTGCTCCAGGGCCCCAGCCACCACCTGAACCTCATTTCCTGATTTGTGTTTTCTGCCCAGCCCCTGAAGAACTAGGAAGGCAGCCTGTGCTACCATCTAAACCACCTATGGTACCATCTAAGCCATCCATGTGCAGGCCCTGACAAAAATTCTTGAGTTCCTCAATAGTCTGGAAAAAGGTTCAACATCTGCACAGCACACTACAAAGTCTGTAACACCCCCAGGAAAGCTTACACCTTGACACTTCGCTTCAGATTGCTTGCAGACTGAATGCTCCAGGCCATTTCCCAGATTATACACATTTTAAAGTTGTTGTTTTTTACCAAGAATGTAAGGAAAAATTAAGCAAGAAAGAGAGAATCAGAATTTTATTTTTCTTTTATTTTATATGTGATTATTCTTAATCTTCAAATAGCGAACAAAAGCTGAACTCATTACATGACAAACCGGACTAGATTACTACTTGAGTTAAAGAAACAAAATCGAAGAAAACAGAGACCATGAGTGTTTCTAGCAAAGCACCTCCACACTTCACAGTAAGCACTTGTGTACTGAACACTGCTGAGACCAGCCAGAGTCAATGTATACCACCCTAATGTCTTCACTGGTTTGCTCAGACCCAGGGGAGCTGGGATTGCTGAGTAACTGAGCTGGATTACTGCTGCTGCTTATTAGTAAGCAGCCTAATAAACCCCAAAGGGAAAAACAGTTTCCAGTCATGATGAGGAGCTTCACAGATGGTGTAGAAGAGTTTTTTATCTGCCTATTTTTAAAATGGCCACAGGTAAAACATAAAACTGTTGACTATCACATCTAGTAAAGGCAGGGACAGCAACTCAAGAAAGGTGGAGAGTGGTAAGAGTCTTGTTCAGGACCCTCAGACAGAAGTCCTGGGATAGAGCCAGTCCAGGAGCTGTAGCTTCCTCATCCAGTAGTGTATAGTGCACTATAACAATACTTAATTCTAAGACACTACAGAAGTAAGCATTATCATTAAAAAAACTCACTGGAGAGATCTTGCACTTTACAGTTGTATTACTACATACAAATTTTGAAACAGAAAAACATACCAATTGCTATTTTATAGACAAAACCTTCCTCAGCCCTTTACCCAAAAGCCCAAACCAATGAGTCACTTGTCCTTTCTGTAGGACCTGACCCACTGCTTCTGACTCCCAGAGAGGTATTCAAGAATACGCATCAGGCAAGAAATGCAAGTGGCTGAAGAGCTGTACCGTGGATGCTCTGTAACGGGAGCAGTGTGTCACTGTGCAACAGGGAGAGAACAGCTGTGACTCATTTCATAGTCTACTGAACATGAAATGAGTTTGTTTCCATCTGTGATAAACTGTGCTACCACTTGCAATGCATATTAGGCATTGCTGCTATGATATCTTCTAATACCATGGCAAAAACTAAAGACCAAGCAGCAGTGAGGTCTCTGGTTTCTGATGTACAGGATAGTGACACAGTTTTGGCTTCCACTGGCCTCACTGTTAGAGTCAATGATCAGGCCTGCAAAAAACAACACAGGACCAAATGTTGGTCTGTTGTTTGTCAAAATTCCCCATTCACATTGACACCAAAGACTTCTTTACCACCACGCATTGTAAACCCCCAGCTAGGACACAGAGGGAATGTGCATTTTCAATTATTAAATATATATATATTAATACTCATAACATTGATAATTCTTAGCGTCACATCCTGAGCCCTAATAGCCTGGCATTACCCAGGTTTCCTTGCCAAGGGACTACAGTAAATCTTGCAGTCCAAACAGCTGAAATACATGAACCCCAAGAGCCCAAAGGCAAAGATGGCTCCTTCATCATGCTCCTCTACTCCCTCCTGCACAGGCTGGACCTAGCACAGCACCAGGCCCCACACCAAAGAAAGCTGGCCAAGCCACATTAGTGTCAGATGGCTGGAGACCAACAAGACACCCCTGTACGTTGATCTGTTTAGGAGCCTTCTTGTGGTTGATCTGCCATTTCTGACTGAAAACAGGATGGCATGTAAAAGTCTAATGTATACACAAAGACTTCCACAAATATTTAATGAACTGACATCCAAATTAATAATGAAATTACACTGCAAGATTAAATATTTTGACAGTCAACTAGTTGGCTTCATTACCACTGTCACTCTTCTTGTGATATATAGGATTATTATGTAATTTCACATTGTGACAGTCAAAATAAGTTTGTGTGTTAGGACACAAACAGATAACAGGCTGTTTGTCTTTCCAGTTCTGAATGGAAAAACCTGAAATACCACGATTTCCAGTACAGTGCAAATTACAGCTTTTGGCTAGCTCAAACTATCGAATCTTGGAAAATCGGTACTTCAACTACCTTCTCCTCAAGAAGTATTCTGCTAGCAGAAAGTGTAGGTGCTTTTAGTGAAGAAATAAAGCTTCAACAAAAATTCTCAGCAAGGTTTCCGATTCGTGTGCATTTCACTACCATCATGCCAGAAGGATACTTGTTTTATTCCCATCGTGACAGAAAAATATCAAAATTAAAGAAAGAAAAAAATTACTTCTTCTCCAGACCAGTACACTTCATGGGCCTCAATAACAAAACCTTTATTTCTCCCTTTGCTCTTTGATCAAATATCAATGACATGACAGATACAGTACAGTTGTAGGAGGTTCCCAAACTGTGATACAGTTGTACCACAATCTGCCTCAAAGTGGTACCCGAACACTGCCTCCACAGCATAACATCTCCTCCTGTGCACAAGCATGGCTAGGCACAGAGCCAAGAGCTGCTGCTGCTGACGACAGTAGCATCTTTGCAACTTTAATTCAGGAAAGCATTTTTATTTTTTTTTACTTATTTTTCTTTTTAGTGTAGGACTGCAAGTCACAGACTTCTGAAGTTTAATTGCAGTCTAAAATTTATGCCCTGAGTATCATCAGGTACATCACTGCCTTTCATTTGTCTCATACATGCCCTTTTCCTCAAAATTTCCTCTTGGTGCCTTTTACAGCTAGCCACAAAGTGAGATTTCATATAACCAATCCAAACACCTTGACAATAACAGGCACTGTGCTTTGCAAATCTTTTTAAAAAGGTGAATGGACATTAGACTAAGGATGCATCCTGCTTTTGCATCACACTGCACTGATTTCTCAGGAACCAGAAAGGCTGAATTTCAGTGTTGCCAAAAGTAATTTCAGAAGGAAAAACAAATAAGCAAAACACAGGGGTCAAATATTGTGAACATTTTTAGACATTTAAGAAAGCCTTCGCTCTTGGGGGCAGAAGAAAAAAAAAAACAATGAACAAATAACAATGTGCAGCCCAAACACCAAAATGGGGCTCCCTGAAAGTACTACACCCTAACCCAGCTACATTTTCCTGCCCAAGGACCAGGACACAGCAGTGCTTGCAGAGAGGAGAAATAAAAGCCCAGGAAACCTACTTTTCTGTTTCCCCATTTAAGCAGGCTAGACACCAACAGACAGTGACAGATGATGAATACCTTTAAATTTTTAGCGTTTTACTAAGAATATTTTTACTGTGAAACATGTCAGATACAAAGGCACAGTGAAAGCATTCAAGCTTGGATAACTGGAAGTGGGGTGAAGCCCTATGAGGCCTTCCCCCAGGCAAATCCTGCTGCAGGCTTGCCTATTTCAGAGGCCAAAAATTTTCCCTGGAGAAATTATCTTTATGAGCCACCAATTATTCATCCTTGGCAGAGTGATTTAACTTTAGTCAGCAAAGCTGAACTCCAGCCTGAGGAGGAAAATCATCCTGGTCTTTGTCATTTTGATGGCAGAAGTGAATAGCTTCTCATTAGTAAGTCCCCTCTGAAGCATCATTTGATGCAAGGAATGCTACAAATACAATTTACCAAAGACAACTAACACTAGCAATAAGAAGTTCACTAAGGGGAGTAGCTATCATCATTAGACAGGTAATCCCACCTCCAGGATTTTCTGTGGCACAAAGCTCCTACTAGTCATCTCCAAGGGTATAATTATCTTCTGGAAACAAAGTGTGGTTGTACAAGAGAAACTTCTGGGAAAGCTTCGGTTTCATACAAACCAGTTAAATGCTGAAGGCTTTACATGTGCACGAAAAGGCTTTTTAAAACCGTGCCATTTTGTCAGTGGGCTGTTTAGCAGCAAATGATTTTATACAGCAAACATTATCTGATTTAGTCTTTTATTATCTTTGTCACCACTCCAGAGAAATGGCATCAACTAATAGCATGACACCTGCTGTTTTACAAATGTAAAATATATGCTTGAAATTAGCAAGCAACTCCTTCATAAGACCAGGTCTATTCCGACTTTGGCAAATATCATTAGAAATTATCTAAGGGCATGATAATCACCTCATTTTTCTTCAGCTAAATTTATTTAAATATAGAAGAGATTATTTGCTGAGAAGGACTAGCAGCACTAAAGACAGTATGTCAAAAGCAGTACCTTGCACTGCTAATCCCTGTGTATCACGCTGCATATTTACCTCTTGACATAATAAGATCTGTGTTCTCTAAATAAGAATTCATCAACACTAATATTATTGGCAGAAAAAGGAAAGAGAATATAAATCTTGTAAATAGGCTTTAAGAATAATATCAGTAGGGGTTTTTTTCTATCAAGCTTCCATTCCAAAACCTATTCCTTATATTTCAGTAACACAGTAATATGCTGACAATCTACAGCACAGGCAATATTTTTAAAAAAATAACTGGAAGACACACACCTGAGGAAGCCCATTCATCACTGCAACTTCCTTCCTCATCTCAGGTTATCTTGGAGAACCTCAGTATTCCTAGGTGCGGCATGGCCTTCCCAAACCCAAGCCAGACTTTCAAACATTTTTCATGGGTGTACAATTAGCATGTGTCAACAGAAATGCGGAAGTACAGCTCCCAGATTCATGCTGGCTCAGTGGTAGGTCACAAACAGCATGAAATCAGGTCAGCACACTCTAACACACAGCTCACCCTCCAGATAAAGCTCTAAAACTTCATGCTTCCTAGCCTAGGACATTCCCCTGCTATAATCCAGTTGCAGGAGATAACTCAAAAGGCCTCATATTTTCACTTCCAATTGAGGGATCAATCTCAAGTGTTTGGTGGTGAAATCAGGACCTACACCTTCTTTTCTCCTTCTCAGTCATCTTCAGTTGGGCTTGCAAAGCCCTGTCTTCTCCTGGGGGCAGAGGAGAAGAGAATGACATCCTTATAGAAGCTCTCCTAGCTTGACGGCACCCACACATGCTGTTCCCTAAGGAATAAGGACAGGTCTGCATGGTTGCCTTAGGCGCCCCTTCCACAGCAAGTCTGCTGTGGCACCAAAAATTATTGCTGTACCCATGTGTTCAGTGGCCACCTTCAATATATTCATGGTGAATGCCATGCAGTAACCAGAGAATACAGAAAATGAGGCAAAGGTTTTCAGGTGGCCAAGGACATACAGGTTCCTGGCAAAGGTTCCCCACCCTTGTTCTAGCTTCTCATAACAGCACTGTACTTTAGTGTGCGGCATGAATCGCAATCCACTTACCCTTCTTCCTGATGGAAATTACAGACCTGTTAGAATCATATCAACAGAGGGAAGGAAACTGTCTGTTGAGGTTAAGGAGATGAGCTGGAAGATAGCTGAGCAAGTCGAAATGTTTGCTAATGTTAGCATTTCAGATGGCACAGCAGTCTATTAGAGGAGCAGCACAGAGCCCCTTTACTTATAGTAATTTGAAACAAATTGGAAAAGTTTCAAATTTACATAAATATGAGACTGTTATAAGAGCAGCACATATCTTGGAATTTGTGCCTCACAGACTACCAGACAAATCTGTCCTACAGTCTTCTTTAATGTGGTTATTTAATTTCTTTAACTCAGACTAATACAGAATGGTGTAATTTTGTAACCACTTTTGAAAACTGGAAGAGTGGGTTTCAAGCCACCATACATTCCACAAAAAATCATATTACCAATTTACAGTCATCTACTTTAAGGATAAGTGCTTACTTATCTTTGCCATGTCATCAACCAACAAATGGAGATTAATCCAAATGATCTATGATCACCTCAGTGCAGCCACCGATCAACTCTGGATCTGCTGCTCTGCCAACTTAAAGCAAAGGATCCTGCCCTAAATGCTTCACCGCATGATAAGGTGGGAAAACATACTTAAGTCATGTTCTCCACTTCAGAATTTAAAAAAATTAACAGCTCATAGTGCTTAAAGCTCCAAAGTTCATGTAGTCATCTGAGCCCCTCAGCCTCCAAAAACGAAGGGAAAGTAGAGAATGATGTTTTTCTTGCTGTAAATTATCACAGAACTGGCATACCCTTGGAAAACATCTTCCAGTATAAACTGATTTTGAACTACTGCACTTTCAGAAGTAGACTATACTGTATCATGCCCAAAAGAAAATATAAACATCAGAAATAAACTTATAAAACCTTTGAAGTTAAGTTTAATTTAAGTTAAATATTTATCTCTTTTCCCTTCAACCTTTACTTTTTCCTTTATCTGTTTTCCTATATTGAGGGAAGTGATCAGAGGGTGAGTAGCACCGTAAAAAGAGCATTTAAATATGATCTTGACATTGCATTGCATTATGTTTTATTTTTTGCCAGGAATAGAATTACTTATTCTACTAACTCCAGATTGGAACTACTGACAGCCCATTCTCAGCATCCCGATTTACTGCTCATGATGACACAGTGGATGAGACCATTCCTAAACACAGCTAAATAATCAGCAAAACAGCTTAATTCAAAACATCAACTCCTTGTCACTGTATTTTATTTTTTTTTACTTTTTAAAAAAAGCAAAACATCATTGATTTAAACCAAAAACATTAAATAAAAACAAGAATAAAGTCATTCCTATCTCAGGTTTTCTCCTACCCTTGCTGCATTTAGCACAGTAATCAAAAGCACACCAAAGCCTTTGTGAAATCATCCTTCAGGATAGCAACAGATAAAGCCATTATTAATTCTAAATATAGCCTTCCAGATATAAAAAATTTAACAACAGTTATAAAGAATTATTATTAGTATGCATATTCTTACAAATCAATACTTACTTTGAACCAGAAAGATAACTGTAGAATTATACAGATAATGAGTTTATGCTAAGTGGGTATTTTAATCCTCATCAGGACAGCAGGAAAGAGTACCTTTTGATGGGTGAGAAAATTCAAAGTAATGAAACAGAGCTGACCCATGTCACACTTAGCAGACGCTGCTGAAAAGAATAAACAGTTGCCATTTTTTAGCCCGCACTTACCATGCATCTCTTCTACTCTATTGCTAAATGAAAACCACCTTGTTATTATGCAGTAGTTAGTATTTAGCACCTACATTTCAAATTAGTTTAAACCGTAGTTATAGAGGTTCAGGCCTGTGTAAACACTAGGACCATTAGATGATGTTGATTTCTTCATCATTATTGCCTGTGTGCCTGTGTGCTGCCTCTGACAGCAAAGGATCCACCAAAGGATGTATTCAAACTGAATGGCAAGGTGATTTGTGATCTTTCCAGAGTAAAAGAATGATTTACAAGCAGAACAGAAGGCCCCCAATCAACTGATGAGCCATTTTCTCCTAGCAACTTCACTGCTTACATAGGATTACAGGTGCCTCAGTTTCAAGAAATGAGTAACGGATGTACTTAGGAGAGAACTGAGAGACTTGAGGTCGGTGCTGGTTGACAGAAGATGCTCACACAGAACGCTGTGGTTCAGCGTTAACAGCCTGCCTGTTGAATCCCAGGCTGATCACTGATGCTCATTACTCAGATTAAAGATCATGGTGCGATACAGGCATCTACATTAAGCAATAATGACAGAGAAAAAGTGAAATGCACCATTTATTCACTTTGTGATTTAACTGTTCTTTTAAATAACAGTTGTAGCCTTAACGGGATACTTTCAGTTAATTCAAATGGTTTCTGAAGTGCTTGCATATTCTCCATTTTTCTGATACAACTCGTTTACAGCTGAGGGAAGCCTCCACTTAGGAGGCTACACCTCTCTTTGTCAGAGTTAATAGCAATTCCTACGGGTGACATTCAAGCTGTCACTCAGATAGACATTTGCTATAAACATCTTCTTTTCCTTCTATTTCTGCAGACACCTTTAAACAGCACCACCCCTCAATTCATAAGTCATATTAATGCTGTTACTGTAGTGCAACATCTCTCTAGTCTCGCATAAAATTAAATGCCTGTTTAGCAGCTAACAAACCTTACAGCAGTTTATTTTCCCCTCTTTATTTTAACAGAGCAAGCAAGAATAGTAGACTATTACTACAGCATTGTGTAACATGGCTTCTCTACCAACCCAGTGGCATAAAATTAAATTACTATCTGAAAGATGAAGTAAACCACTGTTTCATTTGTTACAGTTTTGTGAGGCTACTAGGCAAAAAAACAAACAAACAAAAAAACAACTGTTGCAGACAGATTTCTCAAATTAGGACAGCTCAACTTGCCACTTAAATTGTTAGCATACCAGGGCCTAATCCTTTCTCTTCCTTAAGGACTGTTTAATTATGTATACCAAGTGCAATAGCTCCAGCAGGAAAGATTAAAACAGACTCTCACAGCCTAACATGAGGACATTTAACTAGAACATTGCAAGGCTACAGACCAGTATCTCCCACGTTCACGGCGACATCGTAAGAAATTCATTCCCCAAGAAAATAAATTTTAAAATAAATCTGAGGGGTCTGAGTTACACACTGAAGTGAGGTTTGAAAGCAGCTTTCATATGAAACAGGATTATCTCTTTCTGAACGTCTAGCAAAGTGCTTAAAAAGTGCTTGGATGCTTTTGAAGTACCAAAGAGTATTTATGCAACATGTACACCAAGTGACACGTTTCACTTGCATGGAAATAATGAGGCCCTTTATCTTAAAATTTATTTTCAGAGGGAACAAAAGCAGTTAGAGCCAACCATGTAGGATTTATTCCATCAGCAGCTTGTCCTCAATACATAATGATTAAGAATACTTTTTGAAACACTCTCACCGTAACCCAACAAGAGATAGAGGACATCCTTGTGTTACGTATTTTTATTTCTGCAGAACATTCTGCATTTAGCACATTCCTTTGACCAAGTCATCTGAATCCTGTCCACCTTGTCCAGCCTGATTGGGACGGTTTTAACATTCAAAGTTTGAGAGGTTTGATTGTTAATATTTACGGAAGTGGGAGATAAAACCTCCACACAAAAACAAAACTCAAGCCCATGACATTTAGGAAAACAAACAGCAAACAAAGTCCAAAACACGACAAGACAACACACAACCCATCTCAAGCAGAAAGCCCAAAAGAGAGCTTACTCCTCCTAAGAAATATATAAATATGTCTGGTGGGGGAATGCATGGCAGCAGCAGACATGGAGGCAGGCTGTGTGTGAAAGGAACCTGATCCCTCTCCATCCCCAGAAAGGACCAAGGCCTTACAGAGTCTCTGAAGATCAGAAGAGAGTTACCCTGAACTCCACAGACAGATGCTGCAAGTCCTGGATGATGCTGGGAAATCAGCAATGTGGCACAGCTTTTCTCACTTGTGATGCTCTTTATCTGACTACTGTCACATTTTCTTTTACAAGTGTTGTAGCAACACATTTGCACCAAGCTGAAACAATCATGCATATGAATGTGTGGTTCTTTGCAGAAGATACTAAAATTACTTTTGGACTGTTTTCCTATTGTAGACAAAATGCGGTTAAAGAAAATGAAATTTTCTATAAATCAATTGAAAGCAAAATTAATTTATACAGTGGGGCAATCAGATAATGGGGAAGAAAACCCTAAATATTGTAAAAAAGCAAAACAGGTGCATAAAGTCATTATTCCTGTGTCCCTTTTACAACCTTCCAGTAATAAAGCCAAGCAGCTCGAGATAAAGACATCCTTTTTCAACCCTCTCTACCCATCACATTAAACTTCAGAGAGAGAGGAAGCATCTACAATTTTACTTCACAAGCCCTCTGGAAAAATAAGATAGATTTCTCAAGCAACAGTAACTCTTCAAGTCTCTTCTATATCTTTTCTCTCACAAATAGATGCCTTCAGGGAGCTCCCCCACCCCCCTTTAAGCCCAAGTACTGATGTAAAAATCAGAAACTCCAGGCTGACAAGCAGCAGATTCCCAGAAGCCTGGGGTTTATTAACATGAAGCTCTTTAGCAAGGTCTCAGAACTCCCCAGCCCAGTTTTTTTACTTTCTGTAATTTAAGGTGAAACTGTTACAAGTAGAACATATACACTAAGTGGACAATAAGATGCACTGGGAACTCAGAGCAGTTTCCTCTAGACTCCATTAGCTCTGTACCAAGAGCTGAATTTTCCAAATCCTGTTCACTGCAAGGATTCTATTAAAAATTAAAACAACAAAAATATAAAACGCTGCATGCATCCAGTGTAAAAATTATGTGTACTCCTTTAGTGTTACTTTTTAATACACATTTTAAAAATTCTAAAAAGCAAACTACTAGCAAAGCAGCAAAATACTTGCATGGATTTTCTCCATACCCCACTGCATTTTACTGCATTCTGGCCTGCTCTTTTTTGAGCTCTGTTTTAAGCATTCAATAGCAACATGACACTGATCAAGGACCTCAGTTCTCTGAGCACATTTGTTTCAATTGTAGATCTCTTCTTCTGAACATCAAAGCAATGTAGGTGCTGGCACTTAAGATTGACGGAAAGCAAAAAAGTCAGAGACACGAATGCAGTAAGTTATTGAAATTACAGCTGGGCATCATTTGTGGCTCACTACAGACTGGGAACAAAGTCACTGGACCACACCAGCCCCTCACAATTGCCTGCAAACAGCGAGCCTGTAAAGTAGAGAAGGTTCTCCATCAATGAACATGTCATCACCATGAGCTGCTAACTGATCTCAAGCTAGCAAATATTTAGAAAGCTCTGAGCAACCTAGTTTTCCACCAAGAAGAAAACCTGCTCAGCTTAGCCAGCATTGTGTGTTCTGTCATTAGGGGCATAGTTTCTTTGAGAGATTTAGAAGTGCTAACTGCTGCAGTCCAAAGAGTATCAGAGTGCCATTTACTCAGAGAACAGCACACTTCCGAGAACATTATTAAATGCCAGCAAGTTTAATTTATCTGATATAGAAGTATCTAGCTAGGCTGTAAAAAACACAGGTTCATACTGTTTCCTAAGAACATAACTATGTTACTTGCAATATAAATTCATTTCTATACTTGCTTCATCTTTTTGTGCTGAGATCTGTATCTGTATTCAGGAAGTCAGCTCTAGGAAGTACTGCTAAGTCACTGTTTATGCTTACTCCTATTCAAACCCTAGCATGCCTGAACATTCCTTTCTAAGGACTTGGCTCTCACAAAGATGAATGCTGTGGTGATTCAATAAAAGAGCAAATGGTAAGATGAATAATACATAAAACAGTTCTTACTATTGAGTATGTCGTGACATTTTACACTTACTCTACAGGCTAATAAAACAGAAAAAAAAAAAAGTCAAATCAGCTCCTGAAGATGTCTCAGCTGATCGGTGACAAAGCCAGCAACAATAAAAATTTAAGCCTGCTGACTCTTCTTCAAGCATTCAAACCACCATACTTGTGTACAATAAGCACTACTGTGAACTCTCTCTTCTTCATCTGTTTTCCACAGCCAACATAGACCAAACCAACCTGAAAAGCTCAGGTTAAAGGGCAATAGTAAATTCAAGAGCCAAGTGCATTTGTAGAATAGAATTATTCTTTTCTTTACATGCAGAAAACATTAATTGCATCAGATTATAAAAGGTGTCTCCTGGAAAGAGATACATCACAACTTCTGGAAAAGATGTGAACAAAAACAAGAAGGAAAATAAATGGAAAACTGAAAAGTTTTGACCAAGATCTTGTGTTGTGGCTTCAGTTGGTTGTTGTTCTCTTTTTAAAGAGAGATTCTTCTCTTTACAAAAATCCTTGTAAATGAAAAAGCCTAATCAATCTTTTCTCTCTTTTCATGGGATAACTGGCCACCTTCAAGTCTCTCCACAGGATAAAACAGATACATATACCATCCAGGAAACCATAAAACAAAGCTGCCCTTCATCTTTTTAATACAATATTCAGTAAAAAAAGAAAATAAAAAAAATAAAAAGCAAGCATAAAAACCTGATTAAGTACTCCAAATCTTAAGCTGTAAGATTTCTATTGTCAAAATAACTGAGATCTTTGAAAGCCTTGTGCAAATAACTGGTAAGGGGAGCTTTCAGGAACAGTATTTCACAGAAAACATTCCTGCCTGCTGGAGATCAACATGCATGTTTTTTACACAGGGAGAGTATGGCATGAAGATTAATGAGAAGAATGAGCTGGAACAAAAGACCCAAAGATGGTTGAGTCAATTTGTAGTTGCTAAATTTTTATTGTAAAGTTCCCCAGGCTTAAGGAACTGCACTCAGTAGCAAATTAGGATTCATTAAAGTATCTAAGTACAACATTTGAATTGTATAATTTCTGTAAACAGATCACTGATCCATTCCCAAAAAATATTGCACATTTGTAGACAGTTGTGAAATAAGCTTTCTTGGCCTCAGTCTCATCCAAGAAATAGGACAAAAAAAAAGGCTCCAACTAATTAAAATAGGTGAGTAGTAAACACAAGATTGGTACCCGTGTCAGAAGATCACTGTAAAACAACTTTACCCAGTATACAGCAGAAGTCTGAGAGCTTTCAGATCTTCACACTGAGAAGAGTGGGAAAGACTACAAATGAGCCGGGTGGTAACTACTGACTGACCTCTGCCACACGGGGAAAAGCATGGCATTTGATACTATTTAAACTCTCTTCTGCTCAACAGAAATAACATGCTAAATTTTAAGAAGAATAAAGAAAGAAAAAGAAGAAATGCCTTCAAACACCAAACTGTCCTTCTTAATAGTCAAATGGAGGGATTCAGTGAGGGCTGATGGTTTGACTTGTAAAACATCCCAGTGCCTCTGCACCCTTCCCAAACAGTATTAACTTGGCAGCAGTCAAAAGCATCTAAGTTTGAATCTTGCTTACACAGATTTCACAGGGAAATTAGCCTATAGTTGAAGCACAAGTAATAAGAAAATCCTGCAACTCATTAAGCATGACTGCCCCATCCCTAGCAGGTTATGCAGAGGTCAGCAGACACTGGCAGTGCATCTTCAGTGTTGTAAGAAAAGCATCCATTACTTCCCTCTGAATAGATGACAGCTTCACAACGCACACAAGTCACCTAAGAAGTCACCCATAAGGTCTGACCAGCACTTAGCAGGCAGAGCCCAGCACTTAACACAGTGCCAAGGAACCCCACTGCTACATCCAATGGAGAACAGCAAATTTTTATGGTCAATCTACTCGCAGCCTTTTTGGGAGCAACTGTCCTCTTCTAGTAAATCTGTGACTACCCATAATACTACAAACAATATTCATGGTGGTTAAGACACAGAAAACCTACAACAGTAATACACAGTCACTGTTTTGCGCCACTATACAGTCTTAAATACATCACTTTTCTCTTCATAAATTTACCTAAGATGCCCGTTGAGAAGAGAATACTGGCACCACCAGATGAACAAGGCCACTGCCAACACACACCACACTTCTGTTGTGCTGATGGTTGGGCTTAGGTTCTTTGGTACAATGCAAACAAAGCCAGAGACCACTGTACTTCTCTTTTCATATTTCATAGACACATTTTCTATCAAGTAGACGTTTTCCAAAAAGAATCTAAGAACCTACCTACCTAGGAAAAAAATCCAAAGAACTGATTTTCAAATGGCAATCTTTTTCATATTGACACTCCTGCTCAACACCAATGTCTTTGTCTAAGATGAGCTTATCTGACTTGCAATTGAATTACTTGAAATTGCAGAAAGGGAGCATAATGTCTAGGCTGGGAATAATCATAAAATAGCTACTGCAATTTTAATTCTGAACACTCAGATTTCTTAATAACTTTGCTACACCTTCACTGTGAAAGCAAGTTACCCTGGTTTTAACATTCTTAATATCATGAAAAATCAAAATAGTTTCTTCGAAATAATTTTCTCAGACTTTAGAGAAAACAGATGGAAGTACTTCTAGGGAAGAGAGTAGGCTGCAAAAGGTTCCAAAGCCCATTATAGGGATTGACAGACCTTCACTTAAATGTACATCCACTTCAGATGCAAGTAAAGGATAATGGAGACATTTCTGATTTAGTGCCAATTGAACTTTCAAATGTTGAGGCCATCCCAAAGTTGTCCTCTTTAAGCATTATACTTGCTTTACACAACTTTACTGAATAAATATTGAGTAAGATCCCCACCTCCATGCCATTTAAAACTGTCACGTAGTGAAGCTATTAGGGTCCTTATCAAGGGTATCTGCATTTCAGATAATCACTCAAGCAGCAGAAGCATCCTAATGCAACCCAAGGCACTGAACAAGTCATTCAGGTCCCACGAAACACACTCACCTATAGGACCACCCAGTATGGGTCAAACATCAAGGAAACATATAAAGAAAGAGGACTTTTACAGATGAGCAAACAGTGTATGTTGACATGAACATTAGATGTTGTACTGAGCCACAACTCTGAAACTTCTCCAGACTCTCCATGTTCATACCATATTTCCACTATAAGAGCTTTAATTATTATAAGTTAATCACATCCCTGAGGCATTACAAGGCAGAAGGTAATGGTGGATGCCTCTTATCCCTCTGGGGTGTAAGTATTTCGTAACTACTACACTTCAGGGTTACCTGATTGTCATTATGGAAAATTTTGTTCTCTTTCCTTTCTCAACCCAAGCTTTTTAAAAATTGAATACATCTCTGACCTATTTTACACAATCCCCATTATTTCCTTTAACAGGCATTGCAAAACTTTGTTCTTTTCTTTAGACAGTAGGGGAAGGCTAATATTTTTTAATATTCTCTTTTTTTAAATTCTTTTTTTTTTTTCTCCTTCTCCTGTCATAGCATATCCAGCACAGCGTAAACTACCCGGAGGCAGTGATTTCATAGGTGACAGACTGGGTTTGAATGGAGATGTATTCATTGCTTCATTTAGGAAGGATCATAATCCTCAGTTTCACAATGGAAAGTTTATAAAAGACTTACCATAAGAAACCAGGGTCAAATACATGTAGAGATATTTTCAACTACAGCCTAACAACTGGTGGAAGGGATTTTTTATTTGATGACCAGAGGACTTTGATAGGCTTAAGAGGTGGGCCCATATCAACCTCATGAAGTTCAAATAAGCCCGAGTGCAAGGTCCTGAATCTGGGTTGGGGCAATCCCAAGCACAAATACATGCTGGGCAGAGAATGGATTGAGAACAGCAGCAAGGGGAAGGAGCTAGGGGTGTTGATCAATGAGAAGTTCAACGTGAGCCAGCAATGTGCGCTTGCAGCCCAGAAAGCCAACCATGTACTGGGCTGCATTAAAAGAAACATGGCCAGCAGGTCAAGAAAGGTGATTCTCCCACTCTACTCCACTCTTGTAAGACCCCACCTGGAGTACTGTGTCCTCAACACAGGAAGGACACAGAGCTCTTGGATAGAGTTCAGAGGGCCATGAAGATGACCCAAGGGTTGGAGCATCTCTCCTATGAAGACAGGTTGAGTGAGTTGTGGTTGTTCAGCCTGGAGAAGGCTCTGATGAGACCTTATAGTGGCCTTCCAGTACCTGAAGGGGTCTACATGAAAGCTGGGGAGGGGTTTTTTACAAAATCTTGTAGTGATAGGACAAAGAACAATGGTTTTAAGCTGGAAGAGGATGGATTTAGGTTAGACAGTAGGAAGAAATTCTTCATTGTGAGGGTGGTAAGACACTGGAGCAGGTTTCCCAGGGAGGTTGTGGCTGCCCCCTCCCTGTAAGTGTTCAATGCCAGGTTGGATGGGGCTTTGAGCAACCTGATCTAGTGAAAAGTGTCCCAGCCTGTGGCAGTGCAGTTAGAACTAGATGATTTTAAGGACCCTTCCAACCAAAAACATTCTATTATTCTATGACTTGTTCCTCAAATTGTTTCCATATAGTAAGGAAAACCAGAATGTGGATCAATATGAACTTTTTTAATTATTATTATTAAGCCCTCTTTGCTTTGTCCATCTCCAATCTTAAAATCCTGAAGGAAGAGTCACCAATAGAAACATAAGCAAAAGAAAACTCATTTGAGGAACAAACCTGTTTATTCTTAAGAGACTGCCAATGGCAGCTGAAAATGCCATTTTCCTCAACACGAAAGACAGGGTTGGGGATAAGGAATTTTAGAGAATACAAGAGAAACTAATCCTCCTTTCTTCACCCTGTCCTTCTCAGAGTACCCCAACAACTTCCCATATTACACTCAGGCCTCTGAACAGAACAACCAGGCCAAAGCCAAGGTTTTCAGACCAGTGCATTGCCATTTATAGGTCATTTCAGTACACATCTATGCAGCCCTGGCAAATCTGCAAACCAAAAAAGTGCAACAACACAGTTCCCACAATGCCCTCCATACCTGAGCAATAACTGGCAGTGCTCTCATGGCCTTGGTGGGGCTGACATCAGACAGTGTTTGGACACCAAGAGAGGAGAATGAATTACACTGTGGTTGATCTGATGAGGAAAATCTTGGAAAGTGTTAAAGATATCATCCCAGCAGCACTTTCAAATGGCTCCAGCTCCCACAGAATTACAAACAACACTAGATGCCTGAAAATAGCTCTTTATCAGGTTGGAATTTTTTTTTCCTTCTCCGATTTAGTTATTTGACACTGTTTCCTTCTCCTCAAATGGAGTAGAAATTAATACAGCTAATCTGGACAAAAAGGGCCCAACACATTGGTAAAAGTTAACAGTTCAAAACAGTTACATACACAGCCTTCAGCCTCCATATACTTCCTTTAGATCTGGCACTGAGAAGGTAAATAAGAGATAAGGTATCTCACTTCCATTAAGCAAGTGCTAATCTAAATGGTCGGATTTGGTGGGGTTTCTATTGTGTAATTGAGAGCCAGTCACAATAACACCAACACCAAAACACTTTGCTTACCATCAGAATTACTATCTCTGGCAGCTTAAGGGGAGACAGAGGGACTGGGAAGAAATGGAAATTTTAGCCATGTATCATAAAGTACATGCAAACGGAGAAGAACCTCAACAGGAGAACTTGCTGAAGTTTGACCAGAAGGACTTAGAACTCAGTCTCACAGTAGAAACCTGCATCAATACTTCAATATTTGACTGGGGAAAGAAAGAAAAAACAGAAAGCAGCTGTTGGAACTCAACATCATCTCCTCTTTCTGTTTGCACACCTCAAGACTGTTCATGCCCAGCCTAAACTGTAAAAGCAACATTTAAGAGTTTATTCTACAATACAAGTTCTCCCTTAGAACTATAAGGTGTTGATCATTTAATGTTATTTGCCACTGCAGTGCAAGGACTCAGCAATTAAGAACCTTGTGCAGTACATACATCTGCTGGCTGCTAAGCACTAGGGAATATGACGAAAAGGAGATAGCTGGTAGAGGTCAGCTCCACGAGCCAAAATGCCAGTTCAGAAATACAGTCAGTCCCAGTAGGCTGCAACCATGTGCCCCATCGGCTTTAAACTAGTTTCACAAACCTTAGTTACACAAACCACAAAGTCACTTAAACATTCAGTTTTCTGTCACCACTAGACAGGAGACAGACAGGTAGATCAGCTATGTTTTTAATTTGTGTAGAAGAAAGAATAGTAGCTTTTTTGTTAATCAGGATTTCAGTTACTCTTTCATTTGATTTCTAGTTATAAAGGAATACAAAACCAATTTGTTTTGCTTTAAAAATTTTATCTACTTGATAAACCATATGTGCATCTCAAGAAATCAAAAACCTAACAACCCATCACGAGGTGAATGCTACTCTGATTGCAATTAAAGTATTATAAGCATCTCCCCTTGGGATGGGGCTCCTACTCTGCTCAAATCAGAGCCAAGACTGAGCTCAAGCCATAGGCCATTAAGCTAAGTGCTGTAGAGGCCCATGAAGAAAGGACATTCCTCTTCTAAATAATATGTAGAAAATACACAGATAGGTTGCTGGAGGGGATGTAGTAATGCTAACAGACTTCTGCAGAGCTGCTTTTTTCTTTTTAAAATGCTTTAGAAGTTAAAGCTTTTAACCAAAGTAAGGTAGGGCAAAAAAATATCAAATTAAAGAGAATGAAGGGAAGTGGTCATAGACAAGAGCCTGCAGAAGAGTATTCATATGCACAGCAGGAACTGACTAGTATAGCTAATGACAACAAAACAATAGGTAAAGGCTAAGCTTAGTCTGCCTAGATACAGAGAGATACAAATATACCGAGCAATTTCTTCAATTCATTAATGCAAATTTATACTGATGATTAAAGAACAAAGAGGAGGCCGTGTTAAGAGGCAGAGCTTCTTTAGCAGTGCTGACCCTAGGTTCCTCCCAAGGTGCCTGCCTGCAGGGCCAGAGGAAGCCACACCTGGGACTTGGGGGAATCTTCAGCCAGGATGGGACGCTCACCTAGTAAGTTATCCAATACCTCAAACCTTCAAGACCTTTATCATTACCTGAAGTTTATACAACTTAAGTGCAGACATGCTTTGATGTAATACAACTATTACTTCAATTCCAGGATAGCGACTCCAGAGCAGCATCTTCATTTCATTTTTTGATATTTTTATAGTGTCTTGGTTTTACTGGGCATCAGCAGAGAAAGAAATGCCAAAAATTTCTCCATGCATTCTCTTCTGGCAAACTATACTAGCAAAAATTTGCCTCTGACAGACAAAGGGGATGACACAGGGAAAGCAATGCTTTTGATATTTTTCATTGAACGGACTGAGGCAGAGTGAAGTCAACTGAATTAAAATAAGAAAGAAAAACAGATCCCAGATCTGTGAAATTTCTCTCCACTACCTGCAAAGGATATTTCTCATTCTGTTTTCAAGTATGATAAACCCTACACATATACACAAATATTCATATACTGTTCCTATGCAAAAACCAGAGATATACACACGCATATGTATGCACACACCTTTTTGTTATACATGCAAAAATATATCGTCCAATTTAGTCCAGGCTGCAAAATCATGGAGATAATTTACACTATTGCTGGATACATCTAAAAGTATTCAATAATCAAGTGTAAAACAACTTTATTGCATAAAGCAAGTTAGAATTACATGACGTATTGATACCAGCAGCTGTCAGCCCCTTCCCAAAAGCTGAGACAGAATATGTAAAAGGTAGTAAAAGGGGATATAGGGGGATACAGCCTTTTTTTTTTTTTTTTCTAAAGTCCCTTTTACTCATTTTCAGAAGTACACCTAGGGAAGAGCACAGAAGGGCCTTTCAGCCACAAGCCCCTCCAGAATACGCTGCCCTCCTAGAAAAATTTTGTCTCCCTAGCATTCAACCTGAGCTTCCCAAGCTCAAGATCCATGTCCTTTATTAGATTATCTGGCACTTGAAGCTCTCCACTGAACAAGCTGTACCCTCCTTGCTACCTGTCACAGCAGTGGCAGATCTCAGGTTTTTGACATTCATATTGCCCTAACTTCAATGACTACACAAGAGTACACTGGTTCTTACCATACCTGAGCTGGCCTCTCAGTAAAAATGGGCTTTAACTTTTCCACTCATCTGACCTTCTTTTCATTCACAGCTGACACTCAAGGATAAACACAGCTCAGCAAACATCAAATATACACACATACTTTTCTTAATTTACATGAAAATTATTTAGGGCAAAATCCGGCAACACTGGATATTCATTTGTACTAGCACAAGTCTTGATCAAAAGCTTGCTGAATGCAAGGGGAGCATTCCAATGACTAATTGGTTTTGAGTTAAGCCATTAACAATCCTAAAGACAGCCAAATGTGAATTAGCATTTGTGCAAGAAAAAGTCCAATTAGTAGGTGGGAGAACTCCAAAGCAGATGTGGTGTGCTTCAGAAGCTGTGCTGGTAATACACTGGGTAAGATCAAATCCCTTGCTCAGTATGCTATTAAGGCAGCTCTCAGACAGTTACTGACTGAATACTTATTTTTGTTAATGATAGCAAAGGTATCAGTGCCAGCATCTGGGACAAATTCCAGTTTGAGTTATTACATTTTGATTCAGCTGAATCTACAGCATCTTCGTATACATAACGCTCGCAGCTCTCAACATTAAGTAGCTTTCAGCTTTGAACTCCATACTTATTCAACCAAGAGTGGCTACGTTTCAGTAGCCTATGAAGTGATTATGTACAGTAAAATCTTTAGAAACATGGCTATTTGTTTCATTTTAATTTGAACCCATTAGTTAGAAAGACAACTCATTCTACAAAGGCACATCCATTTCAGCAAATTTAGCTTTGATTTTTTAACATTATTACCACTAAATTACTTTCCTCCAGAATTACAGTAGACTGAAGCAAAATATTAATTTTGACTGAGACTAAAGTATATACTGAAAGGTACTGGTCGCTATAATTAATTCAGCACTGCCAAAGTCACCAAAATGAAAAAAAGTAGAGGAAACTATAAATAAGCTGCATGTCACACACTTAATTTCCTCTGTAGCTTCATATTGTAAGTTTGATGTCACAGATTTTGGTCCAATCAGCAATAACAAGGTATCCAAACATGGGGCTTTTGCACAAACAGACCATCCAAAACCATTAATAAAGACACATTAAATGTCAGGTGACAGAACAGAGACAGCAGTGTGACCCTATAGGGAGAAAAAGCACAGATTATATGGATAGTAGCAGGACATTTTATTTACCCTGTAGGGCTCAAACTATCCAACTTCCCCTCTCATCCCCATCATATTACAAAGCCAGTCATTGTTCCCAGCATCACCATGATGTCAAACACACCTCAACTGACCTCCAATGCATTTGTTACCCAGGGACTGTAACATAAGCCTTTTGCATTTATTTTTGGAAGCTTTGCTCTCAAAGGCTCTGTTGATAGAACCAGACCCATAACCAGGACCACTGATGCTGTTAATATTACTGTTTTTTCAGCTGCTTTGCATACAAGTAAGTAGCATCAGCTTCCTCTTCCTGAGGACATTTTCACTGGGTTACAGGCACAGGACAAACTTCTACATAAGTTTAAAGCCCTGTTAGCTTTAAAATGGGTCTCCATCTTCTCCACATATCACCCAGGAACCAAGGCAGGCACACACAGACACTGAGGTCAGCAACTAATGTATAGACTAAGTAGCCTCTTGGATCCTCCTATACCCACTCTTATGTCACATTACTTACAATGATCTTCATACACAGACAAGCTGGAGATGGCAGAGACAAAATGTGCACATCCAAAGGTGACATTTCCTGCACCATCTCAGAGCAGGAAAGGCCAACAATCTCAGTTTCCCTCCACTCCATATAAGGAGTCAAGACAGTAGCTTTGAAGGTGCAGCTAGGGACACCAGCACAGGCTCTGGCTATACTTCATACTCAGTTCCTTCAGCTCTCTGTCCTGAGAGAGCACTAGCTGCAGAAATGGAGAAACCTAAGAAGCAGAGAAAGCTGTCCCCATGCAGTTAATCTGCAGGTGCCTCCTTTGCCACAGAGCCCCTCTGCTCATCTACAGAGAACACCACTACTTCATCAGGCTTCAGAGTATTAAGATCCACTGGAAGGAGGCTGGCTCTGTCCTCATATGCTCCAACGCTACCATATAGCAGCTGCCTTACCTTATGCTGCCTGCCCAGCCAGTCATAATAAATTTAAAAGGATGATCTGCAGCATTTTCCTCATATTTAAAATTGGTTTTGATGAACTGTAGCATTATCCTGTCTCCTTGCTTCCCTACAGAACAAGATGTAATCCTCATTTTTCCACAAATTATAATGTATTTCATGGGAGGTTTCATTTTAGCTCTGCATGTATACTGCTTCCAAAAGACAGATTTAGTACATTATCACTTAACTACTAACACCACTGCTGGTACATTTGTGGTCTTTATTTGATGTGTCCACCCGGCTGTATGGTAAATGGAATCTGACAAACAAACATTTGGATTTGATGAAGTCAGTTTTTTTTTCTTCCTCCATTGAAGTCTGCACTCGCAAAGAAAATAATTGTATTACGCATTGTTCAGATGCTGGAAATTCATGACAGCTTCTCATTCAGAGGAGGGACTAAAGTAGCTGACTTGAAGGGAACTGCTAAATCACAAAGAAAGTGAAAAGTAACAAATGCAAGTCAAATTGGCAGTAACATTTGGATTACAACACTGAAAAACAACTTTAGGGATGCAGCTGAGCCAAGTTGCTCTACAGCAGCATCGATGAAGTACATCGATTCACTGCTGCCACTCCACCCCAGCCAGGACAAACAATCTGACCCACTTCATTGGAGGGCCCCTTCTTTACATAATAGATATTATGCTATCAACTATCTCCCCTTTAAGAATGAGCAACTCTAGGATACTGTTTAATCAGGTCACCATCTATTTTGTGCAATCCCAAATGCAGCAAAACCAGCAAATTAATCTTTTCTCTCCATTTCAAAGACCAAGGGGGGGTGGGGGGGGGAGGGACGTGGAACACAAAGAAAACACTACAAAAAGCTATTAAAGTAAGAGACAACTGATTTTGTCATCAAATGCCTTTTTTCATTTGACACACAACTTGGACAGCAGTACCCCAGCAGCACTCACTACCCATCTGGGATTTCCAATGCCTATCAGAACCCGATTTAACAATTTTGAGATGCACTGTAGCAACTACAACTAACCCCCCAAAACATCATATCCCAAATTATTAAACCGGTGATCTAATATTCATACTTCCCCTAGAGTATGTATCTTTGTTTTCTAGTGTCATCTTGAGACTCCTTGGCAGAGAGGAAGACTAAGAAGCCCAGCTGAGCAGTTCACTTGCCTGAACTGCTCTCAAGACAGCACTTTGAAACAGGAAGATACAGGACTCAGGGGAACATATAAATATCTTATAAGGTGCTGGAACACTCAGCAATTAATTTTTCAGTAAGGAGAAGCTTTTATTTCAGCAATGTGTAAAAAATAAATTTTGAATTCCATGCCCACTGCCTGCTTACTCATGCCCTGACCTAAAGTAACAGCAGACATGGAAGAGTTACGAATAAGAAACCTGTATAAAACAGGCCGAGAGCTTTACTTAACCTGATTTCCACAGCAATAGATGAGAGTTCGATTACATTTTTACAGAACTCAGTGGAAATGTTTGTTTTCTCTCTGTATGAACCTAAGAGAAAAAGAGTACTCTGGCTTTAATTAGGGCAAGAAGTGGGGGTGAAAGATCCTGAAAGCTTTACATGCTTCAGCACAGAAATGCTTTTGTAATTCTGGAGTAGGTGAAATGCATGAAAGCATTAGCCACATCAAACAGGAATCCATGTGGCAGAACAGACACACCAATTTTTTATAGGACCTTCACCTTAAAAGTTATAGCAAAGCAGATTCAACACATGATCTGATAGGGAAAAGAGTGCTCCGTCCCTCCTCTCCTTCCTGGGCACTGATTCGCTGGAGGCACTTCCTACACAATTTTAACCCATTTTTTCTCAGTACAATGATCTTCATACATGTGGAACCACTTGCCCTATTCCAAGCTTGCCCACTTTCAGCCACGAAGTCACAAAGAAGAGAATCTATTCCTTGCAATGCTCTGGAAAATTTTCCAAGACCAAGAAGTCATCCAACCTGTATATGAATTCATAAAAGGCTGAAGTTCCCCAGTCCCTTGATCTCACTGTAAGACAGACAGGCAGGCAGGCAGTTCCTACACCACTGCTGCAGCCCAACACTGATGCAGTGGTCCCATAATAAGGATGAGAAACAAAACTGCTTTTCTAAAAAAAATAAATGTAATGGCTTTGACATATTGTTTCATTCCACAGAAACTGAAAAGTTTTTTGTTAAAAAAAGAGTCATGGGAGGAAGTAAAAAAGCCAACAGAAGTCAGGAGTCCAGCTGTGACAATACACACTTGATGCCACAAGACTGGGTTCAAATACCTGCCCTCAATGAGGCAGCAAAGAAATTTAAATCAAGGCAATGTGCTAGGGTGAGTGAGTGCATTGCAACATGTGAGCTTGTCCAAGTCTTCATCTCTGGATCCAAGTAACAACACTAGGAACCCTATAAAAATCCTTACTGATACGTTGTTCACAAGTTCTCATAAACAATTTCTTTAAAGAAAAAAATTACTACCTCGATAGCCCCAAGCAAATGTAAATCTCAGCATGTGGTTCCTCTGTGAATTATTGAGTAATTTTATAATGATTCAACTATTCAGCTGCCTGCAAACTTACTGAACTAACAACGAACAATTATTATTAAATATTTCACATTTCTTTCAAAGGTTTCAGCCTTAGGAATCCAGGAAGACAATACTGATTTTCACCAGGTAAACGTTTTGTCATTAGTAATTCAAATTTTGTACACTAAGCATTCCACTGAGGTAGAGAGACATTTCTTGGATCAGATTCCAGCGTTGGCAACAAATGCTTAATACCTAAGGCATCAATGTTTGAGGGCAAAAAAACCCAACAACACAAACCCCAAACTTAGTAAATATATATATGGACACAGACAGTGAGATTCCTCCGTTACCAAAGACAGAGTATCATAAAGCAGATTAAACATCCAATGCTCCAGATAAAAGTAGCCAGACTGACTGTCACCTTGTTGCTCCTAGCAATTACAAACTGCTCACTATAGGCCGTGGAAAAGTCCTTTTCCAGCAATTCCCAATCACTCAATCAGGCATTTATCACCATAATCACCACCAGCTTCATTCTGTCCAGTTGGTGGTGGTGTTTTTATCTGGATTTTATTTTGCTGGGGGTTTTTTGGGGTTTGTTTTAATATCTGAGGCAGTCAGCACTTAGTGAAGCTTTGACTTCATGACTGGCAACAACACCGACAACAAGGAGTTCCTTGTGCACCTCACAGGCACTCTCCACCTTCAGTCTAAGGCTGAGTTTTGACCTGAGAGCTCCTCTCAAATTTTGTTGAAGTGAAAATTGGAAGATAACTCAAGATCTGATTGTGATTTTTATCCAAACTGCTTAGCACCAGGGGGACAAACAGAAGAACATCTGAGAAGCCCCTTCAGGAGTTAACCCTGGCAACATGAAGGGTATCTAGGAAGCTGAAGGGGTTCCTTTGTGCTGAAGCTGCTGCCTTTCCTTCCAAGCTGCTAATTTCCCACCAGATCGAACTGTTAGGTCATGTGGAAACTGCACCCAAAAACATCAGCGCCAAAGACAGCCTGGTATTTTCTGGGCATCTCAATTCACACTACTTCAGTATCTCCAGGGTAATTTCTTTTTCAAGGGACATCTGTCTGCTACAAAATCAACTAGAATGAAATAATTTCCAGCAGACCCGTGAAGAGGTGGCAAATTGTAATTGTCTTCCTATGCTTTGGATCCATGTCTAGCTGCAGGGTGTAAGCATAGAAGCTAAAACAGCCGCCTCCTCTCTCTTTACAATCCCCCTCTGCTAACCAGCTTCCCAGCCTAAGAACTTTGCTTGCCCCATTCAACAGCCTCGAACTGGCACGGCTGCCACAGAGAAAGCTGCTCAACTGCCGTAATAAGTATGCAAAAAGTTAAGACACTAGGGAGAAAATAATTAAAGTAGTTGAGCTGGTTTATCCATTCCTGCATGTTTTTCTAATTCATTTCGAAAGAAACATCTCAGCTGCTTGTCCTTGAACGCCCCCGGTAGCCCTCTGCAACTTGACATATTTAAATGCTTTCTCTGGTCACCAACTCTTTCTCTCAGCACTTCAACTGAATGCATCAAAATCAGGGGAATAAAGCAGTGTCCACCACAGGGTATATGCCTCAAAACATGACCACAGCTTCCACCCCACCCCCTCAGCCCGGCAGGTGAACTCAGTGCTGCAGAGACATCTAACAGGCTCCAAATATTCAGTTAATTTCCACCGATTTAGAACAGTTACACCATGAGAACAGTCAAATAAACACTTGGGGGAGACAGGTCGGTGTGGAATCAAGGAACTGCAAAATGGAGTAGGAGCACGTAGCTTCTGTATGCCTTCACCTGCACCTCAGTGGTGACTCAGGGCCTCATCCTATAGCTAAATGTCTCTCATATAAATCAAGTTTACACAATTAGACACAGCAATGACAGCATCAGAGTATACAATTAGAGCTTGCATGCAGCCTGCAGGTGGAGTCTGATACTTTTAAGATTGCTCAATAACTGCTTTAAGTACTTCTAAATATCTCCTCTAAATATCCTCTAAGTCAGCAAACATTTTTTTAAAAAAATTGATCTTGAGTTTTTTAACTTTCTCTCTAAAATACATTACCCTTTTAGTTCCCTTACTCTTTCTGCCTGCTTTTGATGCATTCTCCTACAGATCTCTATTTTCCTTCAAGCACTATTGCCTACAAATGTCAGGCACACACATGCAAAATGGACATTTTAGCAAAGGCAGAACCAGAGCACAAAACTTCTAGTCTGTCACATTTCCATGCAAGTTTGGGTCAGTCTTCCCTATGCCTGAAAATCTCAGACATCACTTAAGTGGGATAGAGAGAGCACCATTGACACTAAATACACTATGAACAACTTAACGTTTTACTTGTTGAAAAAGAAACAGAGATGTCTCTCTTGCATGAAGAAAGGCCAACTTGTTATTAACTCAAGTTAAGTGTTTTCCAGTCAAAAATACTGTTAAAAGTAAAATCACTACTGAAGTAGGTCACCTTTCATGTTAAGATGACCAAGGAAAAAAGCACTTAAGACTCTGTTTCCAAAGAACAGATGCTTTCACATTACAAAAAAAAAAAAAAAAGCGGATTTAGGCACTGCTTTTTCCAGACAACTTTCCAGATACAAGACAACAGTTGGACTATCATCAGCATATGAACAGACAATAGAAGTGCCATTATTGTAGCTGTTTTTTCACGCATAGAAAAAATGTAATTAACACAGCTCCAGTTAATTTTACCATTAAAAGTCCAGTGGGGAACAGTGCAAGTGACAAGAACTTGGAGCTGCCAGGGTTTAAGTAACATTTTGTGCAAGTTATTGAATGAGCTACTTTATATGTAACTACATGCCCACGTTTAACAAAATTGTGTTGATTTACTGATGGGGAAAACATCTAGTTATAGCATCAATGAATTAAATACTCCTTTTACCTAGGGCACCATCACAAAGGCTCCTGCAGCCTGGGTCATGCCAATAAGCAGAGGACAATTGTGATTGCAAATACAGAGGTTGTTAAACACCTCCACAACCCTGCAATTCCAGATCTCCTTGCTAAAACTGCCAATTAATGTAAGACATAAGGAAAAAAAACATGGGAAATGGTAATAGAGGCAGAGAGAGAATTCTTAATATGCAACGGACACTAAAACTATTTTCACCAAATGGGAGAAAAATCCAAATCAAAATAGCTGATGAAAGAGGAGTACAGAGGAGACATGTGCACTACAGTACTCTGAGAAGACTCCAGTACACAAAATTGTTTCCATCTAGAGTTTAAAAACATAACCACGGAACCATTTCTATTTTCTTCCAGTCTCATAGAACCCCATTTTTTCAAAATCAAAATATGAACTACATCAGTTGATATGTTTTCTCTCTGAACCAAGAAACAGATCTGAATAATTCATTAATGTGTTCCTTGATTAAGTTCCCTCTACCTATTCCATCCATTCTATTCTCAATTAAAGCATTAGAAAAATATATGTAATAAGCTGTAATTTCTTCTTGTATATGACACAAAAATGTATCACTTTACCTTCAGAGGCACTGAATTATGAGTCCAAAGTATAATTTCCAAACATTTCAATGCAAGCTGATTTTAATGTGAAAGAAAAGCAAAGTAAGGAGATATCTTATTTAAATTAACACTTTTGCTAATTCTGTTGTTCACACACACACACATAGCCTTTTTACTAAAATATCAAATATGAGCAAGAGTGAGAATAGGATTCTTTGTTAAGCAGACCTGTGCACTTTGTCTGGTTAACCAGTTATTTTTTCAGTTTCTTCAGTTCATTTAACTTTGGAGAGGGGAAGATAAAGGACACCAAGAGCAGTGATAAAGAAAAAAGAATAAAAGCCATTGCTTACTCCCAGCACAGCAAGACAGCTTCTCATGAAAAAAAAATAAAAATAGAAAGCATGTTGCAAAGTGTCTTAGGATGCAAAACTTGAGGTTTTAAATTGAACTTCATTTGCATATTTTCATGGTCCTGCACATGCAATTTTATTTATTGAAATAAATCTTTCCACTGAACTTTATTGCAGAACCATATGAAAGGAGTTCACAATCCTCTGAAGTGATATTTTATTGGTCAAGATAGAATAAGAATTTGTCTTAAGATATATTACAAAATAAGTAAAAAAACCAACATGGTTTCAATGTGCATTTAATCTAATTCCACCCAAACTCTTTTCTCTTTCATCTCAATATTAGGGTTCAAGACTGCATTTCCAACAGCCAGAAGCTGTGTCCTGGAACAAGTCAGACTGGCAGCTCTCTACTACTTCACTACCTAATTTTGTTTTGTTTTTAATAAATTAACATGGCTAAAATTATGCTTTAAACAGAAAGAACACACTCATACTCAGCATCTTGCCCAAAACAACATCCAAAACCAAAATCAACAGTGAAAATAATCCAAGACCATAACTTAAAATGTAGACAATGAAAACTACAAAGAGAATGACATGAGAAAGATGCTGGGGAAATAAAAGAGAACCTTTTCCAAAAATCCAAGGCACTAAGTGCTACAGCTAGAACAGTATAATCTTATCCTCTACCTGAACCTTCCTTTTTTATCTCTGTATTCTAAATTTGCACTGGTTGCTTTGCTAAAAATGTACTTCAAAGTTGTAATAGCTCATCTTTTTTCTGCCTCTGACAACAGCTAAAGTAATAGATCACTGTGTTGAGACTTACATGGTTGCAAGAGACAGCTTATTTCAGTAGCAAACAGGAACAGAGAAAAGATGAGCCAGAAAGGAAAGAAAACTAAATCAATTTAAATAAGAAAACTGCTTCAGAATATGGAGAAAACCACACACACAAAACAAATGCTATGGGCTTATCACCAAAATCTCCAACTGCTAAGATGGATATGATACATGGGAGCTAAGAATACCTTTATGCTGGAGCTAAAGGCCACCTCTTCCAAGACAGGAGAGACAGATTCATCTGTGTAAAATGCAAACAAATTCCTCTGTGCATGCATTATTTGAATTGAAAGATTTCAGGAAAATAGGGCATATAAGAAAATATATCATACATACATTATTTGAACTTATACAAGATATATTAATATTGGTAGATATGCATGCATATCTCCTATATTAGGCTCTATAATAAAGCCAGGAAAAACATAAAGGTTATTTGTTCATACTCATTACTTTAAAGACATGCAAGTTAGTTAGTGTTAGGTTAGATTTTAGGAAAAACGTATTCACCAAATGGGTTGTCAGGTACTTGACCAGGCTGTCCAGTAAGTGGTTAAGTCACCACCCCAAAGATACAGATGTGATGCTTAGGGATATGGTTTAGTGGTGGACTTGGCAGTGCTGGGTTAATGGTTGGACTTGATGATCTTAATGGTCTTTTCCAACCAACATTTTTCTTCAATTTTAGATATCTAAATATATACTTTTATATAAAGAAAAACAAAAAAAATAGTTATTCGAGGGTCTACCTGCCATGTTACAAGTATTTCCATTTAACTTTGCACATCACCTACTAATCTATACCTTTAATATCAGCTAAGTCTTAACTATTACTGCAAGACAAATGATTAAAAGAAACAACAAACCAAAGTGTCCAAAAGCCCTTCCTGCAGGTGGATCACCTCCACCTGACTAAAAACATGTTCCTGCCACCAGTATGACAGCTTTATTTATGTCCTAACAATTATGCAAGTCAGCTTGTGAAACCCTCCAGGTACTAAATTCTTGCAGTTTTACACTTCCATACATGTCTAACAGATGTGGAAATCAAACCCATAGTCCCCAGCTTTACTATGAGGTTCCTCTAATAGCTACAGTTGGGGTTAGTGGCATTAGCTTTGTTCAAGGACACAGACACATTTCAAACTTCAGCAGTACAAATTGTTTGCTACTGCATGAGTAAGTGATGTTTGCAGGTATTTTAGACAGTCCCTAGTTGAGGTAATCTGAAGAAGGTACAAACACAAAACAAGAAAGACTTCTTGGCTCATTGCGTTTCCTTCTCTACTCTTGCAAAGAAATTGTGTCACACAGGCCTCTTTAAAAACATGCCTAAAAACTAGCTGGCTCCCTTGGCAGCACTACTCCATGTAATGCCTGATCCAGAAGTTCACTTTTCCAAGAATTAGGAACCACCTCAGAATTCCCAGATTGTATTTATCAGAAATTTAAAGACATTTGTGAGCACACCAGCACTATCCCCAGCTTAGTAAGGTCTTCTCCCTGCCTGACATTTATCCCTTTGAGCATCTTGCAGAGTAATTACATCTCTCCTACCTCATTTTGTTTTGTTCAGCTAAATAAGCCACTTGTTTCTAGTCCATCCTGTGTAACCAGACCATGTTTTATGAAGACAGGTGATGACAAGTGAAGGCTACACCATGACCTAGAGAAGGCTGTATCACCACCCCTTTGTATAATACTATTGACACCTATCATTCTCCTGGAAATATTTCTCCAAGACTTCTAGGATTATATTTGTTTTTCACTGCCTTTGCACAACACTGGACTGTGTCTCTCCTATGACTTACCAGTGTAGTCAGGTCTCCCTTCTCTGCTGCTCCTACCTGGGTTTGTTGCACCCACCCATGCCCATCTTTGTTCCCCACCACACAGCCCTTCTGTCTCTGTAGGACTGAATTTAATGTCACTGCTGTCATTCCTCTACCCAAGATTTTGCTGTATGAGGTATGGAAAAAAGAATTATTCAACATAACACTTGTTATTACAGGCAGTGTTAAGAGGGACTCTCCCAGATACAACCAATCCAGCTCACCTTTAACATATAGCCCAGCCTGCCCACAGATGTTTCCCCCTCACACAGCACCCTGTGCAGTTGAACTCGTCAACACAGTAAATCAGCTGGATAAAGAAATAACAAGGTTTCAAGAACGGTCAACTTCAGATTACAGCTAAGGCCCATGAGTATGAACAGTGATAAATTAACGCAAACCTCCTTTTCAATGAGCAATATGGAAGAGCAGAATTAAAGTTGCCCTGCTGCCTAACCTGTATGTTAACACATCTTATAATAGGATTTGGTTTACATTTATTTTCCAACATTAACAATGCAGCTTGGGAGTTACTTATCAAAAACCGTGTGCATTTCAATACCTGAAGTACCCTCAAATTTGGACCTAGTTTAATCCTGAGTTACACTGCTTTTAGACTGCAAACAGAGTAAAATCAGGAAATGTCAGAAGCAAGATGATTTAAAATGCCATAAAGTAATCTCTTAACAACAGTACAGGAAAATCTTTCAGTAAAATCTGAAAATGTCTTCAGTGTTATCAACTCATGAATGTTCATCATAAGTTTTTATTTTTAAGATTAAAAAAAGTTACAAACCAGAAATAACTGTATAACGAACTCAGAATTCATGTACAAAAATAATGTTAAGGCCTTTACATGCAAGAGAATACCAAAACATAACTCAATAGACAAAAATAATTCCAAAAGTATTCATCAATTTAAACGTATTTTAGGTTCTGCTGCCTCTCACCAGAAGAGAAACATTGAAAGGGTTAGAAAACCTCAAAAAAGATGCAGACTGCTTTCATTTAATAGAAGTATAAAAGTTATATGCGTGAAATCCATGTTAACACTGCAGCTTTTTCTTTGTTTGCAACAAGTCATCATTCTTCTGGGATTTATCTGCTTTTGGTTGCTTGGACAGTGTCCTGTTGACAGTTTTTCATGTGCCATGTAGCAGAACTTAAGAGCAAAGTGTAGGCTTAGTCTTCTGATTAGCTCCAAATACCAGAATTATATTTTTTTATCTGAACAGCTAATTTCAACAACAGTCTCTTCCCCCATCTTTCTGCTTTGTGCTCCATACATGTTCTGCATGCACACATCTGTCTGCACAACTGCTTGTTCTCAGATTTCCTGCCCTATCAGCCACATTGGATCATGTCCGACAGCAACACTCCAGCTATTTGCCATGACTGGAACCCTGGAATCTGCCTGGAGAAAGGCTGCTAATGCAAGGTTGTGTTTTGAGGGTTTGGGTTTTTTGGGGTTTTTTTGTGGGGATTTTTTTGGGGTTTTTTTGTTAGCTTTTCTTTTTTTTAATTATTGTAATTCAGATCTTAAACCAGCATTTAAAATGAGAGTAAGGCTGCCAAGTACTGAAGGTAGCAAACAACTCAGATTTTTCTGAAAGCATCTTGTGGCAGCTGCAAGTTTGTATTACATTTACTTAGAACAGTAATTGCCTGTGGAAATTAGATTTTTCTGCTTGTTCAAAAGATTTATGATGAGTAACCATAAAAATTCAAAATTTAACTCACTGAGCGCCAAGGTTAGCAAGTCAATACAGAAAACGGGCCTGGTAAAATTGAGCAGACATGTAAATATACCATCAGATGATCCAAGTAATTTATTTGACAATACCCTTTGATATATCTTCAGCCCATGCACGCTCATAGTGGTTCTGAACATCTCTAACAGTACAGTTTGTGAACTCTTCCCCATCCCAAGAGATCTTTCTCAGGAACAAGTGCGCCTTGCTACCCAATCAAGCTTTTCATTTCTGTGTTTTCATCCTTCTTGCTATATTCCTCAGATACTCCTAAACAATTCTTCCTTATTGATACTTTCAGTTCTTATTTAGTCATGCTTCAAATATTTCAATTTTTATTTTATTTCAGTGACAAGGCAATTTTCTACCATTCTTTCTGTAAGATACAATTTGCCGAATTATTTTGTTAACATATCTGGTACCAGAGGGTGGGACTGTGTAGACATGGCACTTCAGGACATGGTTTAGTGGGCATGGTGGTGTTGGGTTGATGGTTGATGATCTTAGAGGTCTTTTTCAACCTTAATGATTCTGTGATTCTGAGATGTCCATGAATGGTTTGTCCTTCAATGTGTTCTGCAGAGGTGAATTTTCAGACTTGGATTACTGCAATGATGATTTAAAGGGCCCCTGGGACATAGAAACTGACACCTGTAATCCAGAAAGGCAATCAAGGCAGCTGAATTTCAAGGGGATGTGACAGACACTTAGAATCATTTGATATTTTCTGTTACTGTTCGCTTGAAGTGTGGTTTTCTCCTCTCACTGGCTTTTTATTGCATTTTTTTTCCTTCTGTGCTGCAGCCTCCACACAATGTTCACAGGCTGAAGTGAGGACTAGGATGTGGGTCACTTGCACAGAAGCTCTTGTGCATTGACATGACCTGCTCCCATGAAAAGAAGGGCAGCACATTTCAAAGTCTTCTTAAGCACCGCACACCACTCTTCTTACAGCGATACCAACAAAAAAATACACCAGCATCTTCTCCAGGTGTGGCCAAACTGATTAAAGAAAACATAATTCCTACATTTTTTACTCAGGGATGAGAGGAAGCACAAATCCTAGGAATGGGATGCAGCTCAGTCAATTACATCTTTCTACCATATGATGTACGTACCTGACAGCTATGTGTCAAGGCACCCATGATAGTCAAAGATGACCTAGTCAATACAGCTCATGTAGTTTAGGGTACCATTCATTTCAACAAGTGTGAGGGCAGGCAAATCACACCCTAAACACTGTCTGCACACAGATGTCTTTCAGAACAGTAGGGAAACATGGAGCATTTTGGATCAAAAAAGTAACATGCCTCACAATTTGATAAAAATCAGCCTCCAAAAGGTTAACCCTGGAGAAAATAAAGATCTATCTCATTGAGACCATCTGCTGTAGCGATCAAAGCAGTTAGAATCCATTTGCTTGCAGGAGTCCATAGAGAATATTACAAAGTGGAGTCAAAATAAATTTATTTTGTTCTGCATGACCCAAATCCATCCCACTTAGTTTTACCTACCTAAGAGAACAGCCTGTTCTGTGCTTTTCTCCATAAACAAATCAGACAGAGGTTGCTCCAAAGGGACCCTCAGCACCACATAAGCCCTGATTTGTCCTTAAGATGTTTCTGCAATGCTTATAAAGAAAACCAGGCTATCACAACCACCCTCTTGGCTAATGAACTTCAAACAGACTTCAGTAAGTCTCAGTTAAGAAGACATAAATAATTCAGGGTTGTATTTGTAGGGCTTCCCTCCCTCAAAACCCACAAATATGGCAGTCACAAGAAGCAACACAAATAGCTGACACAGCAGGAATTACTGTGACTCAATTATTGAGGCCCATCCTTATTTCTTCTTCTTTAGGGGGATCAACAATTGCATCTCAGAACCCCTGCTGTTAGAAGCAAATATTTTCTTTTTACTGTGACACAAAAACCACCCTGAACTGTACTGCATGCTGGCAGATCGTGTTGTATGTTTCAGGGAGTCCAGTGCAGTGGGGTTTTCTCATTCATTACTGGCAATCAAGCCATTTGAAAGGAAATGAGAGATGAAGAGCTAAACACTCATCTGAAGAGAGGAGAGATAATCAAGAGAATAAAAGTATTTTTTCAGTTTTTGCCTATGATTTCTCAACACTAAGGAACATAATTGATGTAGAATACATATACCCAATATAAAACAGAAAATTACATGTAGAAAGTCACCAATGGAAATTAACTTTGAAGAATAGGTAATATTAACCCTATTCATAAAATCAGCAAAAACCCTCAACAAAAAAACTGGCAGACATGCATTAATACTGACAATACAAAATACAATATATGGGGGATGCTATTCTGAGATAACTATAGTTTGACAGAAACTGTAGTATGAAGGGCTGATAATACTCATAGAGGAACAGCAGTAAGGAGAGACAAATCCAATGGTATGAGGATGTTCCCTGTTGATACTGTAGAACTTGCAAGCCTTATTCTACAGCGACAATAATTAAACACTAAAAGGCAACAAAACAGAGAAATCCCTAAGTAGAAATGCCATGAGATTAACAGAAACCGAAGCACATTCAAATAAAACAATGATTTCAATAAGAGGCAAGTGGATTCTCTGCAGTTTCACAGATTTAATGCCCTAATTCTGGATCATACAACCAGAAACTTCTTTCATATCCTACATCTGCTTCAACCTGCTGCAGTGTTGGACCTCTCAGAAAACAGGTTCTAAAAAGATAATCTGACTAACCAACTATTGCTGCTTCCAAATTAGCAGCCAAAGTGTGTTCATAACACATTCAAAACAAACAAGCCTACACATTACCCATAAAATTTTCCCATGTTAACAATTCCAGATTCCAAACCAAATATGCAACAACTGAACAAAATTACGGTTATCAAAAAGTAACACTCTAAACAACTTATGCTCTATAGAAAACCTAAATTATTTTCTCAGTATATGAAAGTCATCAAGATTGCAATCATGAAAACAGAAAACAGTTCATGTACACCCAACACATTTTAGTTATTTATAGCTATCTTATAAGGTGTAAAAATGAGGGAAAATGAGGGTTTTTTTCCAGGATCATACTACACAAGGAAACCTGATTTGAGCTAGCATTGTAGCTCTTGAGTTAATAGAAAGGTAGCTTATCTGAGCCATACAAGAAATTTATTTTTGTAAGAACCATACAACACTTTTCCATGCTACCTAAGAAACATTTTGCAGGATAAATAAAACATATTTATATGATTTCATTAAACTATTCAATTTCATAAACAAGAGATACACTTACCCTAGAGTTAAACAACATCTCAGCAAATGGGCCAATAGATTGCTTTCCTTCATCTTCTATACTACCTCCAAAGTACTTCAGAATAAGATATTTCATCATGGTGAAAGAACATCCTTCAACATCATGTACTGCTGTTATTTTACCTTTCTCTAGTTCCTTTTTCACTAGCACTTGAGAGGTTTCTTTTATAACTTCAGCAATGCAACAGGAAGTAGAAACAACTACCCACAAATAATGAAACTGTAAATTGTGCAACAAAACAACAATGTGAAAATAGAAAAAAAAAATACTTCCAAGTTTTATGTTTGGAAGGTACATACAATTCTTTCAGCTAGACTTAGCAAACTTGAACAATTAGCTAAAGTCACATCACAACTATTCACAAGAATTTATAAATTTCAAGTTATTAGTTTGTCACCAAATATTTTGTGCTAATGAACTTAAATGCTTCTGCTGAACAGAGTAAAAGTTCCCAGTTCTCAATTGCTGTAGTTTTAGACATCCACTTTCCTGAAAACTATTTCAGCTATGCATCCAAGCAGCCTGAAGCATACCTTTGACTTCAAAAAAGGGGCATGGGTCCTATTGCAAGTGAACCACATAAGAAGAGATATTTGCAACCCTTACCTTTCTGTACACTATCATATTCGGAGAACTCTCCTCTGGATCAGCAGTTTCCACATTACTTGGATCACTGGGCGCTTGGGCCATGTTTGCCTCTTGTCAGTCAGACTGCAAAGGCAAAAACAAAAGTCAGCATCAATCCAGGGTGCACAGGTGGGCATGGTGAGGACACATGACTACCTTCAATGCAGACAGACAAAGCTAGTACAGGGAGAGCCACACTGCAGACTTCACCCCATGCAGGATTTTACCACACAATCTCAGTTCAATGCACTGAACTGATTTGTCTAAAGCACAATGCTCCAAAAGCAAGCACCACAAAGTCATATGCAACTGTGGTTTGGATTATCACACACACACACACACATATATTTCTTCTCCACTTCTGATCTTTTATCATAAGCCCCACATTCAACAAAAGGCCTTTAACACTTTGCACTCTTCCTTTCCTTTGTCTAAAGCACATGTGACTTAAGAATTTTCTAGGAGCTCCTGAGATACCTTCAAAGAGAAAAAAAAACAACTAAGGAGGATAAAAAGCTTGCTGTGAGGCAGAGCAAAACCCCACTGGAATCAGCGGGTGCAGCCGACTGTCAGGCACACTGCCAGGTGTCACCTGTGGACACTCTGAGCTGCCTCCAGCTCTCCCCAACCCCAGGGCAGCATCTGGGAACAGGGAGCCTGCTCAGAGTAAACTGGTTCCTTCACCTCTTCTCATGATACAGAGGGGAAGAGGCAGCAAGACACAGACAAGCAATCACGCATAGTACTTTTTAACCCAAACTATATTCTGGAAGGACACAGTCCTGCCTTAAGTCCTCCAGGTCATCCCAGGCTTGGGACAAAAACATAAAACATTCTTTTTGTTGTTGTTGTGGTGGTTTTTTTGTTTTTTTTTTTAAAAAAAAAAAAAAGCCCTGCAAAAAAGCAGAGAGGACACTTTAAATTAAAATACTGTATTTAAAATTTTTGTTCCATCAGTATATTTGACAAGTTACATCTTAAATTAAATGCTGCTGTGAAGCCATGTAGTGACCATTCCTTGCCTATGAGGTAACACTGCCTCTTATTGACACTGGCATTAAAGCTGTTTGAGAAGCTCCATTTCTTTACTATTGAAAGTATTGAAATTTCCCATCTCAATTTATTTTATTAACAATTAGGACAAAAAAAATCTAAGTATGTTCAGGCATGCATAACCTAGGCATTAATTCCTAAAACACAGTTCACCACTAAACCGGCTCCCTTATTTAAAGATGACACTTTCTATTCCTTTCTCTACCCACTTTTCACATTCCCAAAAGTGACAAACTGGCCCAACACAAAATTAAATAAAGCATACAATTATATGCATAATACAGCCCCAAGCCATTCTAGCTGTCACTTATCAGCTCCCAAGGACCAGTCAAGTGCCAGAACTGGACAACCTCAGATCATATTGAAGCCTTGTCATGACTCAGCAGTGAAAAGGCTATTGCTGCAACATGGCATCCTATACTGGAGCCAGAAGCATCTGAGATATGCCTTTAAGCAACAGATAATAGAGACCAAGGTTAGTCTACATAAATCCGGATTCCTTCATTTATTTTTTTAATGAAGCACTCATGCACACATATACAACTGTGGGCACAAAAGCATTTGTACATCCACATACCAATAATGAAACTCAATAACAGTTCTAGCTCAAATTAAATAATGTACAAATATATCACCTTTCGAAGGCATGTTCAGACCAATTTAGGCACTTTTTTATAGAGGACATATATTTCTTTTAACTTCTCTAAACTTGCATGTATTCCTAGAAGCCCCAACACTGCACTGTTGTGCCAAGTCATGAGCTAAGGAAATGGAATAAATTCTCTAAGCAAAATTATTAGATGCATAAAATTAAGTAGTGCAAGCAGTGAAGGGTAAAACATTTTAAAATTACAGCATTTTGAGTGATTTACACTAACAGGCATTTTCACAGCACTTCTCTACTTGTTATTTCAAGACACTGAAGAATTAGGCTTTAGGTATCATCTCTCAATTCAACAGACCAGGAACTACGAAGAGATTTAATTGCTTGCAGAAAGTTACATAAAAAGCATTGAAAGCATATGTCAAGTCACCCAAGCTTCAGCTTCACCTGCAGTATATACAGACCACTTTTACTGCTTACATTATACCTGAAATTATATATGCATACTTTAAAAGAAAACAACTGCAACTAACTTTCAGTTGAGCAACACTCCTTTAAGGAAGAAATTACCAATTCCTAATCAAAAAGCCCTCTGCAGCATTACCTAGCTGCACTTCATTTCCTGCATTATTCACTTTGAATCCATATTTACAAGTACTGTTATTCTTGTTATACTGTCAGCTCATTTCTGATACTTCAGGATTTTCCCCCACAGCACATCTTGAAGCTTCTCATCTACTCCAGTTCAGCAAAACAAAAACACCTTGCACAATATGCAACAGTGGCTGTCACTGCTCATGGTGATATCAACCGACTGCCTCTGAAGATCTACAAAACGCAGTCAACACAAATAAACCTGTGGTTGGAAGAAAGAAATTGGCAAAACTGCTTTCCCACTGGTGCTCAGCACCTCCTGCTGTGTTTTGCTCAGGAGCAGGGACACTTTTGCAGTAGTAAGAGCAGGGTGGATGTCACTGGTGACAAGGCTGAAGACAAGGTAGAAAGGACTGTTCACGAGAGCATGTAATGATAGGACAAAGGGTAATGGTTTTAAGCTAAAATAGGGTAGATTTAGGTTGGACATTAGGAAAAAGTTATTCAACATGAGGGTGGTGAATCACTGGAATGGGCTTCCTAGAGAGGTGGTAGAGGCCCCACCCCTGGAGACATTCAAGGTCAGGCTTGATGTGGGTCTAAGCAATCTGTTCTAGTTCGAGATGTTGCTGTTTATTGTAGGGGGATTGGACTAGATTACCTTTTTTAGGTAAAGCCAAGACATTCTATGATTCTGTGACTGAGGTGCACCCTGGAGCAGAGACAAACATGGGCATCCTCTCCTCACAACCTAGACACTGCTGGTGTTGAGATTAGCCTTAGTGAGGCCCCTGGATCAGGGGTCCCTTAGGGCCCTTGTGGACTTGTCAAGGTTCTGACCATTCCCCAGGTTTCTTCTTTCTTTGAGACTGCTTTTTGAAAAAAACACAAAATCCTTTCTTAGATGGTACTCTTATTGTACTAATACAAGACAGGCATGCTCTTGAATCTTCAAGGTGAAAACATGGCAATGCTAAGTGCCCATGGATTCCACTACACCTGTGCTTTTTAACATAGAGGAGTTGAGTGGAGCTCAGAACCCACTGATGCAGGACTGTTTCCCTGCACTCCTGCCATGCTAAAGCCTGGTTTCAAACCAATTCACAAATGGGGCATACTCACTAGCCTGAGGATTGCAGCACAGATTTCACATCCCACAAATGCAGACAAACTGCCAGCCATGTGGCAGCAATATCTCTGACCAAGGAGCAACACTGGTACATCCCCAAGGGAGTACAGCTTTGTGCCTGCCTGAGGGACAGACTGCCAGGGAGAAGGGTGGAAAACCCAGAGACAGGGCTCCAGTCTGTCCCTCAGGCAGGCTACCTGCTGTGAACATAAATGAGACTGCTCACTTTCAAAGTACAGGTTTTTTACCCCAATACTATGTTAGTGTGCTGCATTCGCAACCTTGAACTAATAGAATGGTATGTGAAAGTCCACATTTAATTTGCACAGCTCTCTGTTAAAACACAACCCAAAAAAGACCTAGAGCCTGGCATGAAAGAACCACAGGACTAATTTCTCCAGGACTCCTATTGGAATTTATTCTTTCCACACAATTTTATCCTCACTGCCAGCTCAAGATGCAAGCTGTCACTAGACAGGTTAAAAGTCTACACTCTGAACCTTTCTCTAAGCACATATGTGTGATGCATCAGTGAGAAGAGAGTCCAGCTTGGTCTTACACAGACATTTCAGCTACAGAGGGCTGAGAAGGGCAAAACCAAACATTTTCTTTACATTTATTTTTTTTAAATTTGAAGTACTCATGCACAGCCTTCAGTTAAGAGCCTCATCCATCCATTACTACCTGAAGAGTACCATCAGCTCCTTACTACACCTACAAGCAGTTTACTACATTACCAGCGGCTAACTCATACCATCCACATACTGGCAAAATAAATACAAATGCATTATCTTAAAAAAATAAATGGTCTCTAAATCCTAACTCTCCGGTTCAAAAGATGCTGTTTTCCCACCTTTTTTTTTTCTGACAATAGCCGTGCTTGCAGTAAGCCTGACTCCTCAGCAGCAAAGGTGATAAAAAAATGAGAACCATCTGTGCTAACCATTCTCTCTTTTGCCACACACAAGGCGCAAACTGTCAGTCTTTAATTTGCTTATAGATAAAATCACCTATGAAGCCTTTTTAAAAAAACTCCCATAAATAAGCTTAAAAGAGAGGATGCATTTGCCCCTTGCTGATTTTTCCTTTTAAAAAAAAAATAATTTAAATGTTCTTTTGTATAGAACAGTTCTGCTTTTTCTTGAGAAACACTGGACCAGCTAGGCAGCCATTGACAAAATGCACTGAATCATGGTAAGAGTTTCATTTCACTCTCACTGGATCAGGCTTCTCAAGCTCTTCCAAAAACCAGAAGCTGCAAAGAGATACGGCTCCCACACATTACAAACGGGTCAGTGAACTCCTTTAAACTGGCATAACCAATTTCAAAATTGCCTCAGAAAGCAAGAATTATTTTTTTCCCCACAACTCACCTCTTCAGAGCTTCTGATACAGCAGCTCAAGAAAAAAAACATTCAAAGGTGACAACCTTTACATTTTTGTGCATAAATTCTGGCAGTATTTAATCTCTGTGTATGTAAATTCAGTCAAAACAGCTAAGCAGTAGATTAAGAGCTTCCCATTAATGTTCTAAAATACCCTGACTACTGTAAGGAAAGACTACTGTAAACAGGACTGCTTTAATAGGCACAAACACTCATGTGCTTCACATATTAGCTCACCAAGGAGTCCTTACAGAATCTGATTTTTATAGATACTAGAGAAAGAAAGTAGTACAATATCAGAAGAAAATTTGCAAAACAAGCTGTTTCTCTTAAACATCACCAGCGTTTAACATCCACAATAAAGATCATATTTGGACTCTAATTCTGCATTTTAATAAGTTGTCAATTTAATGTGCAGAACTGGCAGTAAAAAGCATTTCTTGCACATCTGAGATAAAATGTATGTAACAAGAGAGATAAAAAGTTTGTAACAATAAGTACAAATTTAATCCTGGAAAATAGAATCTACTACACGAATGCCTATGTAAATATCCATCAGCACTACTCAGCTGAAACACAATTTTGGACCTTCTCAGCGGAATACGACTGCAAGTATGTTCCTCTCCTGAAACAGATATTGAGAAGGACATAAAGGCTGGGCATCCCTCACAGGAAGCCACACCACAGTTAGCAGTGACAGACTGAAGGGTCTTGCGCCACTCTGGATACCACAGCACTGCTCCCCTGCATGGAGAAGCAGTAATTAGAGTCCCAAAGCACGTAAAAATCCTTTCAATGACTGTTTTTTGGACATGTAATTGTAACTGAAGTTACTCCGAAAATACTTTCCCAGTGGAAGATCATCCCAGACCTTCTGCCTCTCCTTAAAAACGCTAACACTGCAGTTCTATCAACAATATTCAATCTGTTGCCTTTTTTAAGGAACAAAGTATAAACACTTCCAGCAACTGCACTTAATGTTCAGATTTCTGCCAAATGAATTCTTCTTTGTTTATGAGAAAGCAGTTTTGTTTATATTGGGAGAATTCATGGATTCTAAAGGACCCTGGTCCTCCTATTTCTGAGGAGGGGCACGCCTCTAGGCATGAAAACCTTCTTGCCTTACCCTGCCAGAACAGGAAGATCGTACCTGATTCTAGGACATGCCCCTTTTCTACTCTTTAAGGAAACTAGGATCCTGATAAAGGCTGGGATTTCCAATTTCTACTAGTCTTACAGATACTCCCTAAAGGTGCAGTCTCCTTCCATACATGTAAATAAGTGCTTCCTGTGAAAAACTTGCCTAAACACAGACTACAAATATATCTACATTTCCACACAATACTAGGGCAGGCAGCAAGCTCCAGGCTCCTTATCACCAGCACGGCCCAACTGCTAGTTTGCTCACAGGTTTTCTTTCATAGAGCTTCAAACCAGTATGTGGACATAGGCCTGGGAACACAGTTCTTGCCTATCACCACTTGCTCCCAAGATTCAGCATGGATGACCTTACACACGGTTTGGTTCCCTACTTCTTATCCATTCCACCCAGCAGTCTCCCAATAGATTCTGCAACCACATACAGCCTCCCACCATGTCCCATGGCATACAATGCATCACCTCATCCTTTTGGCAGGCTGCAGGAAAACCCCACATTTTTAAAACCCTGTACTTGGAAAGAAAACCCACCCGAATAATTCTATCTTTGGGCCACAGAGAGACTATATGGTGGGCAAAGGAGATCCCTCTGGCCAAGGATGTGCACTCTGGACAGAACTAGCTCTGACATGAGGCAATCCAAGCCTCTTGGCTTCCTGTAGATAGTCTGCAAATTTAAACTCAGCCAACTGTGTAATCTAATGGGAGAAGCTGGTTTGTATATGTACTCCTCTCCAGCCACCTGCTGTTCCCAATTATGTGTGTCTGTTAATAAAAGTAGTAAATATTCATGGTGTGGTGGTCTAAGCAGTACATTGCTAGCCAGAGATCACCAAGGCCTTGTACTAACCCCAAAAAAGGGCACTCTCTGTGATCTTAAGCAATTTTCTCTCCATCTGTGCCAAATCTGTCCCAGGTCTCTTAGCCACAAGTGACCCGTCGCAGTCATCAGGCAGATGAACAGGCTGCTTCTTGATAAGCAATGGAAGATTATTTCTTTCTTTCCCTGTCCCCAGGGAGGCAGAGACCATTTTGATTCTATATAATTGAAAACCAGCTATTTCAGAATCCTGAAAATATTGTCTACAACTGGATGTTACATCCAGAAAACCTAAGGGTGGAAGGCAAGACAAAGTAATTTCCTTGGCATCTGACACTGACTAGGTCCCAAGTTCTCTAATTAGAGGCTCCCTTCTCTCTCTTTTTTTTTTTTTTTTTTCCTAAATAGAGAAATACACAGTACCTGTTTTCTGGTCTGTCCACCCAAGGTGTGCTATAAGCATTGCTGAGTTAAAAGAAAAACCCTTCCCAAGTTCAGAGTTTTCAATCTATTATCTGACAGATAGATAAATGAGTGAGACAAAAGAAAAAGGGGATGGGTGTTAGCAAACACTGACACATAACTACTTATTAGCAAGGCAGAATTTCCCCTTTATGAAATAAATTGTTAAAATGGGCATTTGCATACCTCGTTTATGTTTAATGGACCAGAGTACTGTTAACACCCAGGAAGCAACTGCCTCAAATACGTCCATCCTTCTTCCAAGGAATTCAGAACAAAAGCAGTCTCCACCTGTAATCAATATACCCTCCAATAAAAAAATTCTGCTGTGAGTGCAAGAGCTCTTGGACAGGGTCTGAGCCAACTAGCTTTTACCAAGGATAGCTACAGAGAATGTAACAGCAAATATATGCTGAATACTTAACTGAAACGTGTAAATCCTATACCAATTTAGAAATGCCCAACTTTGAACTTCATCTGAATTGGTGATCCTAAACTACTGCAGCATTTTTAAGTGCTATCAGTCTGCAAGGAGCAGTTGCAAAGGAGAACTGGAGCTGTATTTTGTTGTTTTGCAACAATGCCAACCAATGTACTGGCCAGAATCATTCCCTGCGGAAAACGAGTAACTGCACTGATAACACAGAGCTTGAGTGCAGACTTCTAATCCCTTCTCCAACTGAAATCCTTATTTGAAAAATCATCTTCCTTGGATCGGTTAAGGTGTGCTAAGAGAATCTGATCCACAAAGCTGGTCCATCAAATACACTACCTCTGATGACCCCTAGTACTTTATGCACCACAAAAAGGATTAAATGCAACAGACGTAAGGTACTTCTGGGGAGTAAACTGCATTTTCTATTTCACACTGTAACAAGTAAGTTGAAAACAACCAAAGAAAATTGATTCAAAGAGAAAACTGAATAAGCAGAAAAACAAACTAATGGATGCTCTAATATAGGTTGACAAGAAAATAAAAATAAAGTAAAAAATTATAGACCCTAGTACCTGTTAGATTCCAAATAAACAATTACTCCACCTAAACTCCCTGTTCCAAATTGAGCTTGCTAAAATAAAGCTCCCTTCAAGTAATCTAACACAAGTTGACATAACCACCAGTCTACCCCTCTATTTATCAGTGACTACACAAACTCATTTAAAACACCCCATAGTGCTGAGAGCTCTTGCTGGTTGGTTGTTCTCAGTAGGATGGAAAATTGCAAGTATCCTGCAATCAAGTAAAATGTGAAATTTGCTACCCAAAAGCACAGATGCTTTTGAAGATGCAGCACCATCCAACACCCCTGGTGCACATGAACACAACTGGTTGTACCTCATGTACAAGGACATGCTGCAGAACACTAAGATTTCACTGCCCTGCTGTTTATCTCAACGACACACAGCCTTCTCAGATGCAAATTGCGTCCAAATCACTTCAGTAATTGCAATGTAAAAAGCATCTAAGCCGCTCCTGATTCAGCTAGCTCAAGTTCACAAGCCCACACAGTTCAGCAGAGCCTGTCTATTAATCCCACCAGAGTGAGTTATCTACCCTGAACTCCACAATGCCATAACTGGACTACTATAAATACCAACAAGATACATACACAATAAATACTAATATACTTTACTACTGCTGCTGTTATGCTATAACACTTCTATAAAGACAGTTCCTTTAATTGAACTAATACCTGTCTATGCCAAACTGCCATTACACTAGTGAAGGCATAATCAAAAACTAGTTGTTACCTGTGACAGACAAATACTGGTTTCTTTTACAAAACAATAAACTAAATCATAACTAAAGTGACTTCCCACATTCACATAATGGATGACAGAGATTAAATTTATTACATTTAATACACAAGTCCTGACTTTCAAACCGTTGATATATTGTTTGCTCAACATGCACCCCCATAGCACAACAGGTAATCAATCTGAGGAGCTTTTAACTACCCTGTGAATCTTTCCCCCCCAATGCCAGGTTCTATAAGCACAGTCAAAAAGATTCAATATTGCCCCTTTCCACTGGGATGATGTTTGTAATGCAAATTGAAGATTCCTGGCAAAAATATAGCAAGCACTAATTTCTCCTCACTGCCTAACTACCTCATGGTCCCCACCACCACCAAGTAGAAGTGCAGTACACATGCCTTACTCTGCTGTTGCTGAGTCAAAGCACAGACAGCTGTTTCCAGCATGACAATGCCAAGCTCTTGGGACATCAAAATGTCAGAACCTTCTTTTTCACCGAATTTTTAATCTAACTCTCTCTCTCCCCACATTCTTTGCCACTAGCTACAGAGATGTTAAAAAATAGTACAAGATCTGATGTAACACAAGTGGGTAGCAGCAGTCTCTCTTGACTCCACAATCTTTCCAAAGCTTGACAACCAGTGAGCAAAATACAAATTAGCTCCTCTTTCTCACTCCTCTTCATAGTTAAGAGCACAACAGCAGAAATTAGCTCACTCCTCAGTCACTACAATACCCTATTACTCCAGCTGGAAACAGTAACTGAAATGATAGAAAAGTCTTTTCACGGTAAAATTTATACAGATTAAGAAAACACTGTGGATTCACTAACATTAATATCATCCTTTAAAAACTTTAAAAGTTACTATATCATTAAAAGAAAATTGTAATCAAACAGTTTAGAACTCTCCATGATACACCTTTATTACCTTTACAAGGGTATAAAGTACTTCAGATCGTGTGCATTCTAGCCACCTTTAAACCCCCACCGCCCAGAGGACACAACACAAGCAGTGCTTTCACAGTTACTACACAGAGGCAGAAATGTGCAGAAGTTAGAAATGTAGGAACATAGTAACTTAGTTCAGAACATGAAGACAGATGTTCAACCATACATAAGTGCTTAGAGATGCAAAGAGGAAATTTTGTAGCCTGAGGAAGTCAGATGTGTAACTTCACAGGAATCAAGTGACTGACTCATCCAGATGCTTCTGAAAACCTCTAAGCACCTAAATGTTTCTGAAATGTCCTTGGCCAGCACAGCTCTGGTCAGCTTTTCTCTAATAGGCAAGCAGAGCCACAAGCATCCAGGGTTAAAAGTACTACTACATCTTCAGTAATAAAAAAGGGTCATGGTATCTCATATATCGTTTGACACTTCAGATGGCAGAGTGCTCACTTACACCACATTGGTGACAGCAGTCCAAAACCTGACTTGAAGAAACACTCTTCCAAATCCTCAACATAATATTCTTATTGTACCCAGGTTTTCTTTGTGATTATAATACTGTGCCATGAGAACTGACATAGATGATAACACAATCGTGAAGAAGTTGAGAAGAGTCCACAAGGAACAAGGAGCATTTCAGCTCTGACAACTGCATGTAATGTTTATACCTTAGAAGAGTCCAGAGCTACTGGACCTGTTCGTTCACACAATCTCCCTTCTGGAGAGCCCAGGTGTGTGTGCAGACACACAACTGAAGCTCCAGGTAATGAGCACACATTGCCCAATAACCAAACATAAGGACAAAACTGCACTGTTGCAACGTTGGGCATGGGAAGAGCAGCTCACCCTCATTCTGCTGACACTTTGCAACTCCAGTGTTTGATACTTAGGTATCAAAGGTATCTCTGGCTAAAGCCTCTGGCCTGTTCTACTCATTCCTGAAAAGCTGGAGACTCATACTGTTATTGACACAGCAAAACACCCAATTGCCACACGACACCCTTCCATTTCCATTAGGAAGGCTGAGCCATGGCTCTGCAAGATGCAGAAGTTGCACCACAGACTGACATCGCATCCTAACGTGCCATGTTAGGACGGCACACTGCAGCTATTTTGTCTTCCTGCTACTTCACATCCAGCAGCTTCTTTTCATCCCCTGCCATCTGCTAGTTTGCTGCAGTCTGCTGGGACAGGACTGCCCTTTCCTTTTCTCCCTTTCTTGGCTCCTGGAAGGAATCATGAGAGATCCTAGCATTTCTACTCCATACACTTAGCTTTCCTCCAGCAGTCTCAGAAACACTGACCAACACAGAATTACTCCCATGAATTAGCACTGCTCTGCTAATCTCTGCCAAACCAGTGGACTCCACCAGAATTACATGATGGACACTGAAACACCTGTAAGGACTTAGCAAGGATGTAATTGTTGCTGCAAGAGGACACACCTTTTTCTTTTGTCATTGATTAAATCAGATACCTGCCCTTCCTGCATCACAGGAACCAGGAGCAAGAAAGTAAGGCAAGCTGTGTCAACAAGGACTAAACGCAGCTTCTTACGCCTTTTCTTCCAAGGGAAGGGTAGTAAGAAGAAACAAGATAAGTAAGTCAAGTAGGTGAACAGTAATATTCAAACATCTTTTACTAGAAATCTTTGTATGAGATGTGTAACAAATAACTATTTCTGCTTTTGATCACTGCTACAGTTCAAAATAGATAAAATAGGGGCTATATAAACTCTACCACAGGAGTCACCAGTTGGGAAAGAAATCTGAATTAATTCTATTAGTCAGGTCATTAGAAAAAGGAACAGCTCATCTAAAAATAAAGTCAATATTGGCTGAGTCTAAACAGTTTCTTCAGCATTTAACACACATTCACGCAATGAACACTATTATGCTGTGCTTGTAACCATATGCCCCCAAGTCAATAACTGCTCTTCAACATCTGACCTCTTTTTAAAGCAGATTTACAATGAAGTACAAGGAAAGTGTTTCAAGTCAGCTAGTGAGAAAGTACTACAGATCATAACTACACAGCAAACAATTGCTAGTTCTTCTGAGCTGAAAGATGAGAATAAATGTGGCATTCAAAAAACAAAAACTAACAAAATGGATGGTAACAAATATACACAACCTTCCACTTCAAAATAAACCCAGATCGACATTAGAGAATATTTACAGTTATACCAGACGCTCTAAATCCCCAAAGCACTGAACCACAGTTAACCTCTTCCACTGTGCTCTTCAGCGATTTGAAATAACACCCTACCTTTACAAAGCACTTTCCACTCACAGCTCTCAGAGTACTTCTCACAAAATCACATAAACCCCAGTGAAGCACAGCCTGCTTTGGGGTGGGAAGCCACCAACATACAGCATGGCTCACGAAGGTGAGTTTTACAGTATGTCTTTATTCATCAAAGACAGCGTTTTCTGCTTTCCAATACCCACCCACTGGCAATCGGCATGCAAAAAACGATCAAGAGCAACCAGGCATATCCCTACTCTTTGATTTCAGGGACGCATCTGTGTGCTCTTCAGCGTGCGGGTCACATCTGGGACCCCGTTCTGGCCAGCCCTGACTTACCCAGCCCGTCCCAGCGAGGGCCGCGTCCAGCAGCAAGAGCAGCACCGGTGCAGACGGGACGACGAGATCAGAGCTTGACGGGCACAGTCAGCTCCTCGGACTGGCAGCCCCGGCTGCTACTACGTCTGTCTGCACCACACAAGTGGCAGCGCGCCGCTAACTACACAAAAATCTGCATCTTCCTCAGGAAAAAACCTCTCGAAGCTGTGGCCTTGCAACCTATTCCTCTACTCACGCCGTCCCAGCCAGTGACTGGAGAGATGCCTTTAGTGTCACAGGAGATAAAGGCTCTGGGAGGAGTGTGTGCCTGGCAGATTTACTCTCACACCCCGACCCGTCTTCACGCAAACACACTCTGTCAGCAGATGGAAGTGTATTATTCCCGTACACTGCCGAAGCAAAACAGTTTCCAAGTTCTCCCAAGGGTCACCAGCTCCCGCCTCAAGCCGTACCCCGGGGCTCTCCCCTCCTCGCCCTCCTCCGAGGCCTTTCCCCGAGACGCTCTGCGGTTTCAGCCCCGCTGTCCCCACCGGGCCCCGAGGGGGGAGGACACCCCGACACCGCCCGGACGGAGCCCCGAGGCGGCCCCAGCGCCCCGG
>NW_009953579.1:119229-135402 GCF_000747805.2 Chaetura pelagica | reverse complement strand
GGGCGGGGACGGGCCCGGCCCCGCAGCAGCAGCAGCAGCAGCGCCCGCTGCGGGCAGCTCTGCCCGCCTGGCAGCGGGAGAAGCAGCTTTGAGCCTAACGCGGGAAAACTTCGGCCCCGCCCGGCCCGCTTCTGGGCGGCTTGGGGAGCTCTGAAGGAAGGCAAGGAGCCGAGGACAGGCCTTTGATGTCTATTGCGCTCTCACGTGTTGTATCGCAGGAGTAAAGTGTGAGGTAAAGTTCTTCCCTCTCTAACCACGAAAGGCTCCTTGCACGCTGAGGGTTTCCCAGCTGAAGCCTGGGGTCACAAGGCGCCCAGGACTCACAGCAGGCACAGCTTGGACGAAGTCTGAGAGACCCCGCTCTTTTCAGAAGACCTGTCACGTAGGCAAAAGTCATTGCTGTTGGCTGGGATGGGTTTCCATGTTCTCCACCAATTTCTCTATTGGATGGGGTGAGATTTTTATTCCTTTCCTTGACCTCCAGAAGGCAAGTTAAGCCCACCTCTCCCAAACGGACCCTCAAGTCTGAGAGTGCTGTTCTGAAAAGCGCTGGCCAGACCCTTAGCAGCAGCTGCCCACACCCAGCACCTATGCCAAAACGTCCTGTATTTCCAAGGTTTGGTTTCCACATCACACTTACTTTTGAAGTTGAAACTCCTCACTCCAAGGCTGCCAGCTGCACAGAGGAAAGGAAACTTTACCAACTTACATACCCTGTCCTAAAAGCCCCTGTGCACGGTTCACACCCTCCCCTTCCCTAACACTCCAGAGAATTACCTCTTTTGAATGTTACCAAAGCCAGGCTTATGTTTGATAAACCTGCTAATAGACACCAAAAACCATCTTATGCAAGGATGTGCTGTTGTGTTATGGTTGTGGCCTGCCTAGCACATGAACTTTCTGATGATGCCTAGTACATGAAACTGCTGCGATAATTCGAATTATAAACACTGAAGAAAAAGTTATTTTGGTGCAACTCTGCATCACTTTCATTTCTACTTGATCTGTACCTCTGTTTTTACCTTTTTTTGGCTACTCCTTCCTTAGTCCTGAAAACATCAAGTTCCAGCCTGCACAGTTTGCCTGTGCTCACTTCTTATAAAAGGTCCTTCATATACAGAGACTACACATTTCTTTCTTGTTTTTTTGTTCAAAGAGATTGCACTTTTGAAATGTCACAGGATATTTGTTCATACATTTTTTAAATAAAATTAATCCATTTATATCAAGTTTGAATGCAAACTTGATTCATCATTCCTTCAAATAAACTTCAGCATGTTACACATTACTTGCCACAGAATGCTTTCAGGCGAAGTGGGGAGGAAGAGAGCTGCTACTTATGGAACACAAATACAATTTGTTTCCTGAGATTTCGTCATCAAAGCATTTCAAATCACTAGTTATATCAAGTTATGCTGGGGTGTCACTTCATATAACATCAAGATAAAAATACTTCCCTGTCTTATATCAACTCTATTCAGGAAAAGCTCTTTAACCTCTGCACTACCTGGTCTTCGTTCTCCCAGCTGCCTCAGAGGAATGTACGTTCAGCAGTTAACAGGTAAAACTGCTTAAATTTATCAGGTGAACTCAGACTAAAATGCAAGTTCTATAGGAATGCCATTTTCAAAATACAGGCTTGATAGAAAACACATCACCTGTGTCTTAGAAGTGCAATTCAAAGAAATTATGAATATGTGCTCTGACAGTGTTTCTAGGCCAAGTATTACAGTACTACAGCAGCACATGATGTTGAGAAAGAAAAGGGACTAGAAACATTAAAGCAGAAGGGACCACTGTGCTTTTTTAGATCATGCTGAACAGAATAAATTGTAACCAAAAGTACAAATAAAAGGAAAGGCAAATGAAAAATTAAAAATAGTTTAAATGGCGCTTCAGTTTTTTTATAAGATGTCTTATTTCCACATTTTATGCTACAATTAAATGAATCTTTGTCTAGTGGGTTATCTCAAGTAACAACTGTTCTTTGGTCCCTCAGAGTAATAATTGCTATTAAAAAAAATGGCATAGCAACATTTTTAAATTTCATGCATTAACTATGATAATAAATTATACAAAGTTCAAAGAAAAAAAAAACACACAAAAAAAAACAAGCTAGGTTTTTATTTGCATTGATCCTTAAGCTGAGAGCAATGTAGTCAGACCATGTTTATCACAGAGATAATTTCTCAGTTTACCTTCTTTCCCAATGGGAGAGTCCAGCTGGTTCACGAGTGCAATTAGAGATGCAGGAACAGTTCCATTCAGATCTCTAGCCAATATGGAACTGTGTACAAAAATGTTTGCAGAAAATAAACCTTCCATCTGAAATTCTGTATCATGTTCAAGGATAATGAATGGTGAAGAACTGCTCCCCATTTTCCCGCCAGGACGACAGACGGGTTTTTTCCCCCTTTTTGCAGTATCTTATTATGAGGTCTTAAAGCTAGAAGAGACTATGGTCAACACTAGGTATAGAACATCACTTAAAACTATGGTCAACACTAGGTATAGAACATCACTTGAGTAATGATATACCATTAAAACCAAAAGAAGCCAAGCTACATTTTTCATTTTCATCTGCTTTGAAAGGTACAACTTTCAACCATTGCATATGACAGCAGAATTGTACATGCTCACAGGGCTTGTGCTCTCTTTCTCACAGCACAGCATGTTCCTCTGGGATTGTCTGAAAAAAGGAGTAGACATGGCTAACTTTCTGCCAGTAACATCCTCCTCTCCTGATGCTTGAAGAAAACTGAAAAGCAGAAGCCGGTGTGGCTGTGGTGGTTGCAGAGCTCTGAGGTAGGGCCAGTGCTTTCTTTTCATTTTGCAAATCAACAGCGTTGTGTATCCAGTGACTGTTATCCTGTGGCACTTCATAAATATTCAATAGTTGTTAATTACAAGAAAAAAGGGAGCTGCTGGCTTGGGGGTGGGTGCCAAGACGTCACTAAACTGACGCTTTTTTGCCATGAAGGCAGTAAAGTAGATTAAGTGCCTCTCTCTGGCTGAATGCATGAAAAAAGCAAGGAGGTTTTCTGAGTTGTTCAAGGTAGGTTCTATTTTTCATAAAATGTTTAATTTAACAGTGACCTAGTTTTACAACAGCTTTCAGTGTCTTGGCTTTTCTTATCTCCTGTGTCTTAGCCTATATTATTAGAGCAACAGAGCGACAGGCTTTACAGACTTTGTTAAAGCAAACTAAATATGGCCTTAGCTAGTGGATTAATTCTTCTCTGCTTTGTTTCAGGCAGTCATTATGGCATGGTTTCTTTGTTGTTTTAAGGAAGTTTTAGAGCACCTTTTATGACATATTGCAGATTTTATTTTTTTTAAATGTCAGCTCAAAGCCCTTTGCTTATTTCATGGTACATTTCTGAGTATCAGACTGTAACAACAGTATTTAATTCCTCAACCCTTCTACAGAAAGATCCTTTGTTTTGTAAACATTTGATTAACTGTATGGAATTGGTGGCTAGAAGGAGAAAGTTAATCTGCATCTTGTCTTTGTGACCAATAAATGGCAGGTCAAATGATGTTTGCTCTCTCTTGCTGTGTTCTACATACAGCACTCTCTACTGTTTTATGGGACCTCTCTGTGAGTCTTAGCTTATCTTCATGGATGGAGACTTTAAAAACTCCTAATATTCTATTATGTGTGCTGTATTCCATATGGACTCAGAAGAAAAGGAGGCAATTAGAAAAATGGTTGACTTCAGCCATGCAGCCCCAAAACACTTTAGTTCTGCAGAAAGATGGCTCTTCCTTCCACCTCCATCTCCGAGACTCTCAGGAAATGTTGTCATTGGAGAGTGGAGCATGGGCAGCCTTGCTGTCCTGTGTCCTTCCTGCATGCCCTTCTATGGAGAGAAAGCCAGCACAGGAGTTTCTGCCTTATCTACCAGATGTATAGATGTGCAGGTGCTTTCTCTACAGGGAGAATCCTCCCGTGGGCATCTCAGCCCACAAGAGGTTTACTTTGATCGACATTAATGTGTTCTGCAGAAATGGAACATGTCAGGCTGAAGAACACAGGTAATATATACTGGCAGTTTCTGAGCCATGAGCTAAACAGCATCAAAACAAATGTGCACCTCTACATCTACAAGGATCACACAAGCTAGAAGAACAAAGATAACTTAATAGGAACCATTCAGAGTGTGCACTGGCTTGTTGAGCTTCACTGAGCCCCTCCCTTTGTGCAAAGGGATTTCAGCTGTCTATGCAAACATGGAATTTGTGTCAGCTCTAATGCTTCTTAAATTTTGCATGACTTCTGACAAATTTCTCAGTTACTTGTTACCATCAGTTAAAAAAACCCAACCACACAGTGGTGAATTTCAGGCATGGGGGAACTTGTGCGTTGGATTCAGGGAAATCACAAAACCAAAATTAGTGAGAATAACTTTTTTGTACTAGGCTAAACGTATCAGAAAAGCCTTAGTAATTGTCTCTCTGTTCATTGTTATCAATAAAGAGTGCTGTGGAAAAGGAAAATTCAGTCTTTGCAAATAAACCTGGGACATTCTAGATGACCTTGTTTGGTGGAATTAATAAACAGAAGTTTGTGTAAGTAGCTTTGCCTCGTACTGTTTTGTCTGAAGCCCCAAGATAGACGAAGATCAAGACAACTAATCAGAAGGAAAAAGGATCAGTGTCCTCAATATCGTGATTTTTGCTCAAGCACAGCAGAGTCATCCTGTTCTCTCCTGCCTTGGAAATCACTCATCTAAACAAACCAGAGCAGTGGTTGAATGAGATTAGCAGTCTTGTTCTTTCCTGTGCTAAAGGTGGGTCTTTAGAGGGAATTTTAGCTTTTTCTGTCTTTAACAGGTAGGAATCTGCCAAGATCTCTCCACCACTTCTTTCAGTTCACCAAGAGATCAGTTCCTTAATATCTAACAATGCTTCTTCTTTTCTGACTTTTAGTCAGGAACAGCCTTCTTCCCAGACTTCATCAATCTGATTAGAATTTATAAAGTTTTCCTGGACCAGGCAGAGGCCACACTGAGTGTCCAAGTATGTCCTATGTAGCAGAAATAGGTGAATTTCCATAGAATTAGTGCTTTCTCCAGCCAATCTTTACCAATTGGACTGGAAATTATGCACAAGGAATACTTACTTTAAATAAATCACAGCATCCTTGACTATTTTCTTCTGCAATATTGCAAAACTGTCCTGTGGACGTTTTCTTGTTTGAAATAGGTTTTGTAATGATTAATTTTATGAGCTGTGATGGGAGCTGCTGCACAGTGGGAATGAGGAGCCTGAAGTGTGGTGGAAGGCATAAAATGTGTCTTTAAAACCTCTCAAAACTAGCAAGATACAGTATGTACCTTTCATAATCCTCATCAGGCTGTGTGTATGCTATAACTCTCGCACCACTATTTACCTATGTCTTATTAAACTATACATTTGTTAGAGCAGAAACTAAGTAATTGTCTGCTCTTGAAAAAGCATTTAACATATGGAAAAAGCTGCAAACATCACCATAAAATGTCTCTTTTCTGTACTTGGATGATTTATAGTACCCACCAACACAGTTCCAGTATTGAAATGCTTGTCTTTGTGTTTGTATATTTATATATATTCACTTTCTGTACACACACATACCTATGTGTATAATTTTTTCACTGTTAGTTTTACAAAAAGTTTGCAGGGTGCTGATGAGTTATCTAAATCACACAGTGCCACTTCTCCCTCCTTGGCTAATTTATGCAGCTAAATGTCACAGTTCATTTTCTGGTTTTGGCAGGGGAGTTTAACATTTGACATTTGCTTTTGGTGTATATTCAGTTACTTAATTTTGTTTCTTCCTTTTTTTTCTTCTTTTTTCTATTTCTTATTAACAGCAGTAAAGCCTGAACAGTCAAGTAATTCTATTATTTTAATAAGTCCCTAAAATTAACTTTCAAATTCAAGTGACTGTTAATGAATTACTGTTCAATTATTGTTCCAGTTTGTCTGCTGCTGATAAAGTAGTGCATATGGAATAAATCTGGCTGAGCAGGGGTCAGTATCGCTAAAGGGTCATTAAAAGGAGTGGGAGGTGAGAGGCAGAAGCACACAAAACAGATATTAGCCTAGGAAACCTGGGTTTTTTTCCTAAAATTTAACAAGAGATGGTGGGCAGGGACAGCTGAGATTCAAAGATGTAGTACAAGCTCAGCTGCTCAGAACTGTGTCAGAAAGAATCTTTCTCCCTGCTGAGCACAAGACAACTGTATGAAGGTTTGCCTCACTGGACTGCCCTAGCTTTGTGAATCCCCCTTGCCTACAGAGCCAGCAATCCAGATGTCCATTTTGCAAATCTCAGCAAAATAAGAGATGGATCCCAGGGCTCAGATCTGGTCTCATCTTTCACATCTTGAGCCAGAACTCTCACCAGCAGCTCTCTCCTCGAAACACACTCCTTGCTTCAGTACTCAGCCTGTTAAGCTATGACAATGAGGCAGATACAGCCCAGTTTAATTAAAACACATTTCAGACTGTTTTGCTCTGCTAAACTAGAACATGAGAACAACACACTTGCACAATGCAGCATTCAAAATAATGCATAGGGCCTATTAAAAAAACCAAGCAAACAAACAATCCAAAACCACAGAAAGATTAGTTTAATTATATTTTTTTTTTCTAATTATCCAAGAAGCTGCTTCAGATCTGCATCACCATTAACAACTCCACAAATTCTTAAAAGACATACTGTACTTCATATCAGGATCTCAAAGAGCATTCCAAGCACTGATGAAACAGTGAGACCTCAAATCCACTTGCAGGTAAATAACTATGACAAGCATGGCTGCAATTGTGCCATTCTTCAACTGCTTGGGCTGAAATGTTTCATTTTATGCACTGGTACAAGGCTGGCTTTTTTTTTTTAATGTTTCAGCAAAACCAGTTTCACATTCTCTAGGGAGATGTGGTAAAAAAAAAAAAAAAAGGCTTTTGCCCATGTTAAATATATTCTTATGACTGAGTATGCCCATGTTTTCAGGCTATTGTTAAAAATGCACCAGGGAGATGGGCCTTGGTGACAAGGATATGCCGTTCTGTGAAAATCTGCCCAAATTTTGACAAGTTACAAAGTCTGAAATTTTCAACTTTTTCCTGCTTACATTCTTAGAGATTGAAGGCTAAACTCCCCAGCTGCTGATTCAAGTGATGCATATTCAGAATAGTACAGTTAATTTTAACTAAACATGTAAGTTACTCAGCGGGGTTTTTTGGCTTTGTTTGGTTTTTTCTGCTTATTAGGAAGTTGCAGCACAGAAGGGGGCTGAAAATCACTGAATGCCCCACTACTCAAGGTAGGTTCAGCTATGCCTAAGTTACTCCTGAGAAGTCCTTAAAGACATTCAGTGCTGGAGATCACAGAATCACAGAATATTAAGGGTTGGAAGGGACCTCAGAAGATCATTGAGTCCAACCCCCTTGCCAGAGCAGGACAAAAAAAACCAACAAAACAAAACCCCAAACAAACCAAACCACAACCAACTAGGGCAGATCACTCAGAAGGCATCCAGGTGGGTCTTGGAAATCTCCAGAGAAGGAGACTCCACAACCTCTCTGGGCAGCCTGTTCCAGTGCTCTGTAACCCTCACAGTAAAGAAGTTCTTCCTCGTTTTGAGGTGGAACTTCCTGTGCTTGAGTTTGAATCCACTGCCCCTCGTCCTATCACAGGGCACAAGTGAAAAGAGCTTGTCCCTGCCTTCTCGATGCCCAGCCCTCATGTATTTATAGATATTAATTAGATCCCCTCTCAGTCTTCTCTCTAGACTAAACAGCCCTAGGACTCTTAGCCTTTCCTCATATGACAGATGTTCCAGTCCCTTGATCATCCTCGTAGCCTCTGTTGGGCTCTCAAGTAGATCCCTGTCCCTCTGAACTGGGAAGCCCAGTACTGGACAAAATAGTAACTCCAGGAAATTTAGTGTGAAATTTATTGCAACATTCTCCGTACAAAGTCTTGTTCTAATGTTGAAGATTAATCACTCTTGTTAAAATTTGAGCCCATTCTCTCTTTTCCTCCATCATGGATATAGAGAGCAGATTATCACTGTTCTCTTTGGAGCAGAATTTCACATTTTTTAAGTCTTTTACTTATTCTTCTGTATCAGATTAGACAGCATCAACCTTCTTTCCTTACAGCTTGTTTTTTTGAATGTCTCACCATTCTTGTTGCCCTTCCCTGGACTATCTCCAGCTGCTCCACTTCTTTCTTGTGTCCACAAGTGTACACACTGTTCTTGCTGCCACCTGCACAGGCAGCCCAGGGTGGGCTTCCCCTTTGTTTGCACTAGCCCAGCATTATTGCCTCCAGTTCAATTTGTGGTCTAGGAAGCCTGCTAAATATTTTTCCCACAGAATTTCTGTGAAAACAGTTCCTTCATGTCCGGTGTTTCAGCTGTTTCAGCAGTACCTCATTCCTGTCTCTATGTAGCTCTTACTCATATTGAATGCTACCAGAATTTTTCGGATCATACCTGTAATTTAGCAAGATCACTGGATTGTAATCCTGGCTTTTAACATAGTCTCTTGCTGCTTGAAATTATCTGAAAATTTACTAATTATTCTATTTGTGTCATTATCCAGCTCATGAATGAATGTAATGAATACCACCAGACCTAGAGTAATCCTCTGTCGAGTTTCATGCAACTCATTGTTACATTTTGGCAATTAAATATCTGTAACTGCTGTTTGAGTATGGTCTGCTAATGCAACTCAGCATCACATTTTTGGTACAACTATGTACCAGTTCACAGTTTACCTTCGGCAAAATAGTTGCTTAAAACTATTTTTTTCCTTTTTGCCAGAAAATTATTTTATCAAAATATTAATGGGTTCAGACTTCAAAGGAGATGGAGCAGAGGTGAAGCAAATGTCATGTTTCATTCAAATACTTAGTTGTGGGAAATACCTTGAGGTGCACTTTTATTAGCATTCACAGAAGGTAGTCACTCTGTTAGATACTGCCTGTCTACCATTGTCCTCCCTTCCAAAATAGGTTTCTCAGATTTTAACTCAGCAGCTGATGGCAATAACACATAGGAAATAATAAATATTGAAACATAGAGATTTATATACTCCATTGAACCACCTTGCCACAAAGTAAAATCTTTGTCTTTTCAGTGACTTAGAGATCTTATGCTACAGTTTTGCTCCTTTGAATCCCATATTGTGCAAAGAAATAATACTCTCCATGGCAGTTAGAACATTTTTAGAAAAGGCCCACAGATCAGCTCATGTGGCTGTGAGCTATAATCTACCCACACATGCTAAAAAAACTGAGCTCTTTTCTCTCTGTTATAGTCAGCTGCTCTTCCTTATCCTTTCAGAATACGAAGGAAAGTCTCTCTTCCTAGATGCTCAACTAATCAATTTTTTGAATGATCAGGAAAACACAAACGTGTTTCCAGCGTGTCTGCCTCTCAAGGGGGCTAAGTCTTCCTTGCGTCAACATGTCTGATATATGGACTTTCCAAACTGAATAGCTCTAAGTAAAATACCAAGAATCAAAAGTGTAGCAACCACATTTGGAGAGCTAACCTAGCTAGGAAATCAGACATTACCTTGGAATGACAGCCAAGCTTCTGTTCTTTATTAGTTCTCATGCTTTCGTTTTGCTTTCTAGCTCTGAAACTCTCAATTAAGATAAAACACTTACAGTTCTGTCCACATCAACATGGAGCTGCATGTTCACCCAGTCTCACTCCTGTGGATGTAGCCTCCAACAACCAGTTCAGCTCACCGGTCCACTGGGGTGAGGAGTGCAAGTTCAGTATACAACTGATCTAAGAGGCACCTGCTACCAAAATGCTCTCTCCTCACCCAAGTCCTGGCCACCAATTCCCCATATTTCCATCAGATCCAGCTACAGGCCATGTGACTACAGGATAGGTCTATTTGGCTGGCAAATCTGGTGGAGAACAAAGGCAATGAAGATGACTGTGCAGCTGGAACTGGGGGGCAAGACTGTCTTTGGAAAAGGCTACTAGTTTCAGATGCAATGCAAACTCTTACCTCTGCCTTCTAACTCCTTCCTACCCTTTAGCCTCCATGCATAAGCCCCTGCCCACATGTTTTAAGTCATTTGTTTTTAATTATCTGCAGCAGTTTTCATTTTTAATCTACAGTTTCAAACCCTATGCTCCATGACAGAACCCAGCCTCAGGTCTTCCCTGACTTCCCTCACAGTGCATCTTTCTAAAAACAGACATACTTGTTTGGTCTTTGCCAGACCAGTGTGTATGTTAATTTTCCAGCCAATTTCACAGCAATTTAAAGTATTGGAAATTAATTCCAAACAAAGCTAAAAATACTCTGCTAATTCTCCAGCTCAGACTTGAAGAACCATGTTATGTAATAAGGATGGTGCACAGGCCCAGGTCATAGGACTACTCTCCTACACAAAGTGACTGATTCACCTTATGACCAGGCAAAAAAGTTAGATCCTCCTCTAAGGCAACACTTTGGGGGCAAGCAATTCACCTATTTTAGATACAGATTTGACAATGGGATGTGTTGCTCTGTGGAGCTGACACCATTTCTTTCTTCTTTTGGGGAAGGTCTGGACAATCACTTCACACCACCTGTTAAAGGGTGGGAGCTTGGAGAGAAGAAACTCACAAAATGGATTTTAGCCAGAAGGGACTTGTTTCTGCAAAGCACTTTGAACTCTCTTGGAAGTTTTGGACAGAAGACTAGCCTTCAGGATTGTTTCCTAAACGTAAGGAGAAACCAAACATTTAAAAAATGGGCTGAACCATGGCTTAATTCTCAGAGGCTTAATGCTTCTTTTTTGACATTTAATGATCTATCCTGTTACATATTTTTAAAGGAAAGTGTCAATAATGACAAAGGAAAATGCAAAAATATCCTAATATTGCAACATGCTTGTAAACGTCATGTAGGAGATCTCAAGAAACCTAGGCTTTCCAGCTTTGCAGTCACCATGAAAATGATATAATGAGACCAACAGTTCAATGCATAGCAGTTTTCATACACAGCAACAGAAACTACTACACTGGGAAAAAATAAGAGCATCTTCAAAGACACTTCCTGCACACAGCATGAGCTGCAGGGGTAGCAAGCTTAGTCTGTCAGTAATATTGCACAGTTTTCTCTGTGACTGACCCTGCAGATGAAAATTTTCAGTGCCTGCAGGCTGCACTGCTAGCTACAACTGCTGGACTCTCAGGAAAAACTCCTGAAAAGGAAACTGATAACAGCAAAGAAAACATGAGAGACAAAAACAGAAGTGAGGGAGACTAATCAAAACCCCATTTTTTATCTTTGTAACTACTTTTCTTCCTGCCGTAGACCATCCTATCATGGTCATGATATAATCCACTGTAAAGAGGATTATATATCTTCCTAGTGTTCACTTTAAAGCTGTTTTTTTCTCCACTGAGGTGCTATAACCCCAGATATGCAGCAGAATTTAAAAAATGTTTCCTATGCAGGTACTTCAGTTTAAGCTATAGCAGTTTAAGAAGAAAACTTTGCCAAAATTTTAATAAATTGCCTTATCAGGGAGTTTCAAATAGCTGGAAATTATCTGGTTTTAATATAGCAGCTAGACCCATCTCCACATTGGAAGCACTTTTGGTCCAAGCCAGATTAAGGTTCTAATTAGCTTTAGGCAAGGAAAAATATCTTGGGTGGGTATAGAGGCCATGGGAATATCCTGTAGTCTTGAGCTACCCATTGTCTATCCCACAAATTTATATACACAGAGGGCACTTCTACAGCAACTGCTGAAAAATATCTAGAGCCAGTGAAAAAGAATGAAGAGTAAAATCCTCTTCTCAGAAGTGTTGTGCCATCTGGTTGTTACCATATATGTAAATACAACCCTTTTGCAAAAACTCTGCAGTGCACCATAGGTTTTACTCAGTCTCTTCTTCCTTCAGTGCTTCTGCCTTAATTTTAAAAGGTACTAGAGATTCTGAGAATATATATATGTGTAGGCTATCAACACCTTGCATTTTGCCCAACCTCAATATTAAGAAGAAAACTGCAATGCTCCCTTTGTAGGAAATCCACTTCCCTAGTTAAACCTGTGCTTTCCCAGACCTGGGACACTGCATGTAGGCTGCTGTTTAATGCAATTAGCACTCCCTGGAAATAAAGACCATGATTAGTTTTGTGTTTCAACAGGTTTCCTATTTCTCATTCTCCCTTTATCTGTTTGCAATAACTTTTTGTACCTTTTATTTTTGGAAAGGAGGTGGTTCTGCTCTTAATTCTCTTAATTGAAGCTCAGTCTGAAGGGCACTGTTTGTTGATGCTCCACTGCCATGATACACCTGCTCTCCTTAGATGTTACTCTGTGCACACGGCCTCTCTCCACTACTCCCATCACCAAGGCTCAGCTCTGACTCTCCATACCTGCATAAAAACGTGGCCTCCCCTTTCTCTCTGCCTGTACAGCATGTCAGGACCTCAGACAGAGCACAGGAGGGTGGCCTATCCTGGCCCTTCACTTTCTGTTCATGACAGACTATAGTGAATGTGGGAAAGTTCAGGTAAAAAGGGATCCCTGAACACTTTGTTTGCTATCTATACAAAGTGCCGAGTTTATCAGCCATCTCTCATATTCACTTATTTGTCACGACTGTGGCACCCATGTCCTCTAAGTTGTTTCTTCCATAGTGTTGCATTTCTCTGAAAAGAAATGGGGAGACTTGTATCATGTTTACAGGAAAACTGCTAACTCCACTAATGATGTTGCAACAAAACAGGTGTGTCTCAAGTCTGGCACCAGAAACACATTATTTTTCTTCACTGCCTGGAAGTTATAACAGTGCTCCTAAGCACAGATTTTTACCTAGCTTTGCAAAATTAATAATCTGAATTCAGAATACATAGTTCATATATGAACTACAGCTCATAAATACAGAGTACATAAATACAGTTAATAAAGACAGGATTTATAGCTCACGTTCTCCCTGCCAAATTACTACCTTTTGTCTGCAATGCTGTACAGAACAATCCTCACTATTCCTGATTTCATTGGTGCCATCATGTCCTCAGGTCTCAGTGAACATCAAATTATACTGAGCTGCATAAGGTAGGAAAAAAACTGAGTGTTAGAAGCTCTCATTAAACATTTATTTTTTCAGACATAGACTGACCATGACTAGGGACTGTTATCACAGACATTTTTTAACCCAGGTAAACAATTCTTGCACCACATGGCCCACAGCCCGTGTCCTAAGACAGGTCCTGCCACTCTCCCAGGCAGACAGGCCCAAGCATACCTGGCACAGCTGCCTTGTCTGCTCCAAGCAGGGGAGATGGATGGGCTTTGGACTCTGAGGGGACAGTCACTGAGACATCTTAAGTTGAAAAAATGCTAGAGATTAAGGTATTGTCATGGAGAGCAGCAGCCTTTCAGCCTCTGCGGAAAGGCAAGTACAACCACAGACAGCAACTGCTCAGCTGAACTTTCCTGTCTGTCTGCAGAGCGCTGCTCGCTGACGCACATTCTAAAGCAAGAAATTAATAATTGGAAAAACCTCAAACCTCCTATGGCTTGTCACAGCTAAGTTGGAATCAAAACCTGAAGCCTCCCAACCTTTTGGCATCCTGTGAATAACAAGAAAAGATAAAATCTTTCAGCAGTTTTCATATCACCTAACACACTGTTTAATAATACTTTTCAAGGCTTTCAAGGAGGATGGATCTTGATGCGGCCTTGCTTGTCACAGCATCATTTGAGGTCATGCAGTTACTTAACTGCCCCAAGGAAAATGACTGGGACTGTGTAAGGGGTTGCTGTTTTTTTCACAAACTTCCTGAAGAACATCTCATGGCAAGGATTTTTGTAGGTTAGTTATGAAATAGATAAAAGTACCCCCTTCCTTCTATTTTTTTCATTTGGTATCCTCCCTTTTCATTCAGCACTCCCATCACTGCATTTAAGAAGCTTGCACAGGATCTGCATGGACTTTCTGTTACTTCATATTGTGCAAATCATATACACTGAAACTCAATAAAATAGGCAGTGTTCACCTTCTCCATCTGTTCTCATATGGAAATCTTGACATTCTCCAAATTATTTTGTTACCTGTTTTGAGGTCATTCTATATTTCACGGATTATTTTTCTGATGGGTAACCAGAACTGAGGGCTGCATTCTGGGAGAAGACAAGGTATTTTTTTCTAGAAGCAGCTGTATTTGATATTGTTTACTGTCCCAACAGCAGTGGCTGTATGGTTTTTGCTATTTCACATTCTTAAACTCTTTCAAAACATTATTTTCTCTCTAGTTCCCAAGTCCGGGCTTCCTGGCCCCAGTGGGAGTTTCCTATGGGTAGAAGCCCAGGAGCAGTTAAGACAGGGACACAAGGAAAAAGGACTTCAGAGCTGGAAGCAGCAGTGCCATGTCACCTCCTCGCTGTGCTGCCACAGCAAGGAGATGCCACAGACCTGGGACAGTGGCCAAAACAGCACTTACCTTGCAGAGGCTGGCAAACCCCACACATTTCCTGACCTAATGGAGAACATCAGCAGCTCTGGCTGCCAAAATGCAACCTGCATATTTGTGGCTCGTGGCACAAGTTTGCATCCACTGTGCATCCTCTGCAGCCTTGTGAGGAACCAGCTCCTCACAGAAGGTTCATGTCTCTCATCTAAAACTGACTGTGGCCAAGGGAGAGACTAAGTAGCTGCCAAGGACTCCTCAAGGGCAGAGCAGGCAGCTTGAGTAGCAAGTCCCATGGCTGGAAAACAGCAACGCTGTTGCCACTTTAACATGTATAACATGATTGGACCATAAGAGCCACTTAAACCGTAACTGGGTGAAACGGACCAACCAGAAAAGGAATCAAGAAAGCACCAATCCCAAACCGAGGCACCCTCCACAGAGAGCTACAAAGACTGCCAGAGCAGCTGGCTGTGCTCTTTGGGCAGGTGCTCAGCAGAGGATTTCAGAAAACAGAAAAGGGAGAGGAAGGAGAAGAGAAAGAAGAAAAGAAACAAAGACTGAGAATCACTACTCCTGTGGGACCTCGACAAGCAGGGGCTAGGACCCTGGTCAGGGCTTCCATATGGAGAACTAAAAAGCTGCTTGCTTCCAGAGATCCTGCTTCCCACACCAGGGGCTGTAAGGACATTAATCAGAGACATTCGTTCCCTATCCCTTTGTGGTGTCTCACCCCTTGATAAATGTAACTGGCCCCTTATCTTACACTCACAACGTCTAACCCATACGAGGGGAAAAAGCGTCGGGCTCCTCTATCACCATCTATCGTAACAACTTCTGTTCTCTTCTCCTTGAATCACCCAGTTCATATATGGTTGTGCAGTTGCCTTGTGTAAAGCACTACATTGCACTCAGAGCGTGTTACCCTGTTCACATTGCTTTGAGTGTCCAGTGACCCTGACTCTCCCTAAAAAATTGTTACAAGTAAACATTTAATAATTAGAACTAGCAAGTCTCTGTTTCAGTGTGTGTGTGCACTCGTGTCAGGCTTCTGGCTTTTCTACGCCTGGTGGAAGCAAGCCAGCCCCAGTCCAGGGGTGGGCTCAGATAATTAGAGCTAACCACTTGGGTCATCCCTCCTAATGTCAAGTCCTGCTCTGACCAGGGGGGTTTTCCTAATCCAGGGACAAACCTTGGACCAGACAGGCCTGAATACTGCAAACCAGCATGGGGCTCCTCCTGTCTAAAGGGAAGGGTTTTAAATTATTGTTAATTGCAGAAATAAACTGGCAATCTTCCCATTGACCATTTTGCAGATGAGGGAATGCAACCATTCCCAGAAAAACTGTAATTAACTATTTCTGAGACTAATTCCCTGCTTTGTGTCTCAATAGAAAATGAAGTTTTCTCTCCTTGATAAAATTAGGTGAGCATTCTAGTTTGTAATGTCACAGAAAGATGTGACATTACAATTATTTTTTTTCAAATTAAATTAAGATTTCATTCTTAGGGTGAAACTTCAACATTGCATACTGTGTTAGACTCGTGTGAAAATACCTTTTAAAAATAACACTTTTATTTCAAAATGATTGGGAATATTTTTCTTTAGAACTTCAGGTAAGTGAGAGAAGAAAGCCCTATCCTTCTTTTTCTCTCAAGGCTCTCTAAGCCCCTCCAAAAGGGATAAATATAAAACCACCAGAATGATCATCCACTTTCTAACATGCTTTATTATTTATAGGG
>NW_009953579.1:110184-118814 GCF_000747805.2 Chaetura pelagica | reverse complement strand
AAAGACCTGTAGGGAGTAGAAAACTTTCCTTGGGATTTAGTTGGAGATTAAATAAACATAACATGCATTAGATGTTACGTCTTTGCGCATTTTTCTTATCACTCTACTAGAGGAGCTAAATACTTGAATACTCAAGTATTATTGTTCTGCCCATTCCTTTAGAACATATCATAAAACAGAGTCTCAGGGAGAGTAGTAGGATCTAAAAGAGTGGACAATCTTTTCCCGAGGTCCAGGTTTCTTACAGGAGGATGCAAAAGCACTGTGCTTCCAACCAGCAGGCAGGCTGCAAACCTGCCATTGGCCTTACTCTTGCTCCAAACTCAGCACTGCTTTGACATTTTGTGAAACTTGGAGCTCAAAGAAACTAAAATTGCCTTTTTGCTTGCTAAAGATGTATCAACAGTCCAGTCTGATAGTGCACTAAGGTTAAGAAATGGCTGTCTTTTTATCTTGCAGACATTGTTTGTCCTGAATATATTTCTATCTTCTTGAAGTGCAAGATGGAAATGGAAAGTGCAAAACGGAAAGCAACCAGGAATGATCTAAAACTACCTGATAAAAAAAAAAATGAGCATCTTAACACATCATCAGTCAAAGCAGAGATCAGCCCCATGGCCTGAAGAAATGCAGCAGCAGCAGCTGAGAGGCAGCTGTGGCACTCAGCTGAGGCAGTGTGTGACTGCTGGGCAAGGAAATACAAGCTGAGAGGTGTCCCGATGTGCACCACTTTGCCCAAATGAAAGGCTGATTAACCCCAACTGAAAATAACTGCAGGTTTTTAATTTACTCAAAGTGTACCAATCTTGTCTCATTTTCACTCAGCTGTTGTAAAAGACAGGTGATTGTTATGGCTGATAACTACTAATTTTGGTTTGTGGAAAGATGTAAAACTGTGCTCCAGAGAAACGTCTTTGCCCCTGGCTCCTGCTAGTGGTCAGAGCTGCAGGTTCTCATCCTGCTCACAGCACCTTGGTCCCATGAAACCAGGCACTTCCCAGTCACAGCAGGTACACCCAGTGCAACACCTCTCCAAACCCACTCTCTGCAGCCTCCATACACTCCCTGTCTGCTCTGCTGTCCTCTCCAGGGACTGCACCAGACATGATGCAAGCACTCAATGCTTAATAATAGTAACAAAAGTGCTCTATCAGGTAAAATATTGAACTACAATATTTGAGATAATGTCTCTCCAGAACTTCAACTGTAGAGAAAAAGTAGGTGTCACTGACCAAAGACCCTGTAGCCTAATGACAGAGCTTTGTAAAGGATGTGGTGGGCAATTTTTTAAATGTCAATCTTATGCAAGGTGAGCTTGGTGCCAAATGGCACTGTGTGGAGTGGGGAACACCAGGGTCACCATTGGTTTTGGCCATCCTTGTTAAAAGCAGATCTGATAATTTAGACAGTATTTCCTTCTAACTTGATTTTAGTAGCTGAAGCCCCTCAGAAAATATTGTGTATCTACTTATGAGAGCAAATTAGTCAGTTCCTCAAAAAGACTACTAACTTGATTGTTTTTGCCTCTGTGCAGTGTAACCTATTATGAACTCGAGAGTCACAGCTACATTCACCTAGAAATTAAAAAATTGCCAATACATGAATTGTAATTTAATAAAGAAAGAATGAAATATAGAAAAATTAATTCAGATAGAATAAGAAATTATCCAAATCTTCACTGAAGTATTTAAAATAACACAATTAGAAGCAGGTACATCTAAGTCAAATTTTTTTTAAAGTAGTTTCACCCCATTCTGTCTGACTTGGTGTATCCACTTGTGGTTTGGGTCTAACAGGACAACAATAGGCTGCTCACTCAACCCCCCCACCCCCCACTGGGATGAGGAGGACAAAGGCCAATTGGAAACTCATGGGTCAAGACAAAGAACACAGAAGATCTGCTCACAGATTAAGGTCCTGGGCAAAACAGACTCAACTTGGGGAAAAATAATAATTTAATTTCACACCAATCAAAGACACACAAGACACAGACACACACAGAGCAGAGCTTGCATATGTTACTCCACCTCTCCCTTCTTCCCTGGCTCAAATCCCTTTGTTTCAGGTTTCTCTCCCTCCTTCCCCCCAGCGGCACAGGGGGACAGGGGATGGGGTTTAGAGTCAGTTCACAGGCTGGTAGTTCCTGCTGCTCCTTCCTCCTCAGGAAGAAGGATTCCTTACAGTCCTTCCCTGCTTCCCCATGGGGTCCCTCCCATGGGAGAGAGTCCTCCACCAACCTCTCCTTCATGAGTCCTTCCCACAAGGTCCGGAGCTGCTCCAGCTTGGGCTTCACAGGCTGCTTTGGGAACAGTCACCTCCCCTGGTGCCGGGGTCTTCCAAAGCTGCGTAATCCGAGTCCACTGGCAGCAAATTTATCCCTCCTGGTACCTTCAAGGAAGGTTCTACCACGTTCCTCCACGAGTGCAGGGGCACAGCTGCCATCTTGCCATGGGTTGCAGGGAAACTTCTGCTTGGACACCTTCTTCCCCTTCTTCCTCACCAACCACCAACATCACTCTCCTCTCCAGCACAGCCTTTCTCCCTTCAAGTCCTTCTCTGCTCAGCTCTTACCACAGTCTTTTGTATGTTAATGGCTGAGGCATGTATAGTTTCTATAACGGCTCCTTGACTGGTTTTGGAGCAGGGAGAGCTTCTCAGATTCTTACTGGAGCCACCTCTGGGCCCCTTCCCTCACTACCAAAAAATCTCACCAAACCAAATCACTACACCACTTTATTCTATGGAAAATTCCCAGTGATGCAAAAGTGCAGATGGATTGTGTTTTTAACTGTACCCTGCACACTTTAGACTTCATAGATGGCATAAAGCATGGCAGTTCTGACTCTGTGTTCGGCAATCCTGTTACTTCCAGGAATCTGTATTACTAATAGTGAGAAGTCAAGCATTGGATCACAGAAAACGTGCAGGAAAGAAAATTAATCAAGTGAGTTTGGAGTCCTGAATGATAGATGGAAATGTGCAAGAAGGAGTGTACATGGAGCTGACTTCTCTGTTTTTTCTTACACTGAATTCACTATGTTCACTGTGTGATGTCAGAAGATGTTCTGCCTCTTGTTTCTCTGCTAAGATTTCTTTGTAACGTGACAATGCCAGCACTGCTGACCAGATCCTCTGTTTCCATATTCTGGCATTGCAATTAATTGATCTGTGCCTGCTTCCAGTTTAGGAGCACCTTCATGTTTTCACCACCCTCAGACATTGGTAATATACTCTAAGTTGCGGTTTTAAGTATAAGCTGACTGATTAGTGCTTATTGGAGAGAGCTGTGTTTGCTTTCCAATCTGCCACCTTGGCTTTTCCCCATAGTACCACCTGACAGTTCAGTATTGTAGTTTCCAGTTGTTTTCACCGTGATGAACATCAGGAGGCCTGGGTGATTTCAAGTTTCCTATTCTTGGTAACAATGAGCAGAAGCTCATCCACAAGCTGCAGAACCTGAACATACAGGGATTGGTTTGGACAGTTTCAACAGATTTTTAAGTAAGTTTGTGCCATGAACCTGACTCAGTTTAGTTCCGTATTCTTCTCAAGGTTTTCCTTCTGGATTTAATTTCTTCGGGTCACTCATAATGGCCACTGGAATGCAAATAATGAATAAGGTATTTGATGGCTATAGAACAAGTATATTCACTCCAAAAATCCATTTGTCTCACAGTACTGGAGATCCAAAGGTCAGCTGGATTTTAGTGCCTAGTGGGGCACTAAATAGGACAGGTATAGTGATACACTAATTCTTTATACTGCAATAAAAAGCCAAACACTTTTCCCTACCAAAAGCAGGCCAGAACCTGGGAGGTGGGGGCCTGGAGAGAGGAGAGTGGGAGAGAGATTAAACAGCCTCTGGTATTCAGTGCCTGTGGATGACAGTTTCAAAAATATTTCTAGGGATATACTTGGCAGGCACTTCCCTGCAATTTTCTTCTAGATATATTTAAACAGCAAAAGCACACAAACAGACTCATATTAAAAGATATTATCTTAAGTTTTGTACACTTACAAAGAGAGATTACAAGCTGACTAAGGCACAGCTTCCATCACTGCCCCTTTCTTCCTCCCTCCACCCAGGCAACCTGCCCTGCCAGCAGCTGGTACTTACCAAGTAGAAAGGCAAGTTGAGAGGCCAGGCCCTTTGTCATGACAAAACTGAAGTGATTTGTGTTGCCCTGGTCCTTTCACACCACCTGCTATCCCAAGGTTTCAGAGAGGGTCCTTGGAGTCCTGGGATATTTAGGGATGAGTTTCTGATGCTTTTTAAAGAGGTGGGAGTGCTTCTGTACTGCAAGAGCCTCTGAAAATCCCTCAGTCATAGACCCACAAAGAAATGTAAATCAGTTTGCCTCTGAGTTTGAAATCTAATTCCTGAGAAGAAAGATACCAGGTTATAAAGAAGAGCATAGATAGATGACTATAAGATTGGGAAGTAGGAAAATAAAATTCCAAGAGGGAAGGATAGAAAGAGCAGGCATGGGGAGATAAGAAGGAGAAGGGAAAGGTATCAAAAGGGGGAGGTATGAGTAAAAATTGAAAAAAAAAACTTTTTCACTGTCTTTCTCTTGCTTTCTATAGTTTTTCTCCTTATTTTTACTTGGTTTTGTTTTTTCTTTGCCTGCAAAATTAGTGAAGTGTTTATAGGCATTTGAGGGAGAAGAAAGGGACAGGTCAGAGTCAGAACAGGTGCAACCAACTTCTGCTGGCTCTGGTCCTGTGCTGGCTGTGCAGGAGCTGTGCATGGCCATCTCCTTCCCCTGATCCCCACTGGACACCCAGCTTGGGATGCTGCAGGGAGCATCAGTGGGGGTAAGGGGAGACAAGAAGAAGTAGGAAAGGAAGAGGTGAGCAAAGTGCACAGGGCTTTAGAAGAAGGTCCTGGCATGGGTGAAGGTAGTCTGGCAGTTGAAAAGCATAGAGGAAGAACCTCATTAGCCTGGCTGAGGAAGCTCTCCAGCAGTGTATGGCAGACCTTCACTGCTGGCCAAGCTGCTGGTGCTGGTTCCAGCCAGCAGCTTTATCTGGGGTAAAGAACAGAGGAGAGGAGAGGAGAGGAGAGGAGCTCCCTCCTGCCACCTTCTAACATTAAATGGCTGTAGGACTTCCATCTGGGAACCCTTTGAAGTGTCACTGATCCTCTTAAGCTACTAAAGTGATCTTTTTACTTAAAACAACAAAAAAAAAGACACATCAAACTAACGTCACCACTGGGAATGCAAAGCCATAATCCCTGAGTGGAAACCAAACCCTGCTGAATCCAGCAGAAGGATACCCATGGCTCTACAGAAGAGGCAGAAATGATGTCCTTCATGACTTTTCTCCTGATCCCAAGGATTTGCCATGCCTCATGGGCCTTGCCAATAATTTGAAATGCAGGCAGCTCTGGATCACCTCTAAAGCAGCACATAAAACAGGGAGGCTCATAGAAACAAGAGTCAACCCCACTGCCCTTCTTAAACTCTTTGGGGTACATGCATGTTTCAGCAGGGAAGGGATTTCAGGTAGGACTAATAGGTGTGTATTAAATCAATACCCAGACTGGTAACTCTTTAATTGAGCTGACATACTACTGCCACACAAACATCTTCAATCTGTGAACAGGCTGAACTCAATCACAAGCTTAAAAAAATACAAATTGTTGTAAGATGAACCCTCAGATAATGTGCAAAAAGTACCACTGCAATTAAAATGTGAGATAGTAACTCAGGAAGTAGACTGATAAGTAATTGGTTCACTGAATTAACTAACCTCCTAGCTACACAAATGAATGGTAATTATAGGTATCATGAAACAGAACGACATAGTGTAACTGCGCGGTAATTATCTGTGCTATATGAAAGTGTGACCCTGGTATTACAATGAGAAATGAGATGAAAAGAAGAAAAATCCCAGCTCAGGATCCAAGTAGGTGGAACAAAGCTGCAGTAATACCTATTCAGCTGTTTTTACTGCCTTGCTGTCTCCCTGCAAGAGGGAGCTGTTCCACACAGCTCTGGAGTGGCAGTGCTGGTGAGTATATCGGTATGGGGATTACATGCATGTTGCTCTGGCTTATTACCACCCTGGAATCTCTACTCTGTGCCATTACCAGTGTCAGGCAAACTCAGAAACAGGAGTAAACTGTTGGCTGCACAAATTTTGTGTTTTCCCTGAGGTATATTTGGTTCTAGCAGGCTTAATGTTAAATGCACATATACTGGACTAGTGCCAATGCACTCTCCCACTCCTGGTGCTTTCTGCCTAAAGCTAAAGAACTGGAAGGATGAAGGGAGATTGTTTTTGTTGGGTTTATGATTGTTGGGGTTTTACATATTGCTTTTGCAGTGGCAAAGCTTGCTGATTAGCTCTGTGACCTTTCCTGTGCCCTGTCAGTTCAGAAGAGGCATGGGAGATACTCTAGTACACGCCAAGAGAAAGAGATCTGGGATGAAAGAAAGCATGAGAAAATTATCCCTAAATAAAAGAGACTGGATTGTGAAGAATGAAATTTAGGGGTTCTGGTCAGAAGAGCAACAAGTATATCACAATATCACTTACAGGCAGCCCCTCTGAAAAACACACATTTCCAGTCACAGGCATGGCATGCTTGTCTTTGTCACCAAACCTGCAAGAGAGAAAACCTGGTTGAACTTGTGTAATGCTGCCACTCAGTGCTGTCAGTGTGCCCTGGGTTGCAGCCCTGCTCCTGTGCCCTGGACTATCCCATCCCAGAGCAAGGCCACTCTCTCAGCAGAGCCCAGTTATCACCATCCTCAGGGCAATGTCCTAAGCAATATCCCCTTACCTGTGGAAGTCCTGACAAGGCTCTACCCTCCAGGGCATGGAGAGGATTGGGGAGCAGCTGTCCTTGGTCACTGGCACACCTGGAACATTGTACATCACATAATCTCAAAAGGTGAATCCACCCACATGTTTTCTCCCCTCTTCTCCAGTTTTTTAACAGCTCTAGAAGGAAGGTTTCCTATTTGCTAAATACAGCAACAACTAGTTGCTTGCTTTTGGGCTTGAGGATGATGTGGTAACTACTGTCCTCCTTCCTGTTCAGCCCACAAGGGAGATGAAGCCACAGACCAGCCATGAGGATGCTGGTTAGGTTTTGCTCAAATGGTCACCATAGTTAAATTTGATGAGAGGCAAATTTCCTATGTTGGAAAAAAAAAGAAATTTTTCATCTCCATCAAGCAGCCAGAAGGGATATCCTTAGATACTTTGCTCCTGTGCCCTGGACTATCCCATCCCAGAGCAAGGCCACTCTCTCAGCAGAGCCCAGTTATCACCATCCTCAGGGCAATGTCCTAAGCAATATCCCCTTACCTGTGGAAGTCCTGACAAGGCTCTACCCTCCAGGGCATGGAGAGGATTGGGGAGCAGCTGTCCTTGGTCACTGGCACACCTGGAACATTGTACATCACATAATCTCAAAAGGTGAATCCACCCACATGTTTTCTCCCCTCTTCTCCAGTTTTTTAACAGCTCTAGAAGGAAGGTTTCCTATTTGCTAAATACAGCAACAACTAGTTGCTTGCTTTTGGGCTTGAGGATGATGTGGTAACTACTGTCCTCCTTCCTGTTCAGCCCACAAGGGAGATGAAGCCACAGACCAGCCATGAGGATGCTGGTTAGGTTTTGCTCAAATGGTCACCATAGTTAAATTTGATGAGAGGCAAATTTCCTATGTTGGAAAAAAAAAGAAATTTTTCATCTCCATCAAGCAGCCAGAAGGGATATCCTTAGATACTTTTCAACCTTGCCCCATTTTATTTTTTTTTTTTTTTTTTTAACTGGCTAAAACCATCAGACCACTATTTTGAGACCCTTTTCAAGATTTTCCTCATAATAAATACATTGACTAATACAATTTTTAATAACTTTCATGCAAAAGCCTCAACATATGCAAGAGTCTTTGTCCTTCTCTTGCTTCAAAGTAGAGCTGCTCTTTTTTCTGTTGCTTGTTCAGAGTCATGTCCAAGCCTTTCCCAGGCCAGCTCACTCTCTTTTGAAGAGGAACAGTTTTCTTCTGGATCCATTTAACAGCCTTCATCAGAGATATGTCTGGAACTTTTTCACTACCAACTAAACTGATAGATTTGCTATGGAATAATTACAAAAATAGCTTCCTTCAACAGAACAGCAGCAGAATGGACTGCAATGAATTACAAAAATAGATCTGTTGGCTTTTGAACACATTTCAGCAAGAAAAGTGTAGCTGAATTTGATAAAATACAGCCACTTCCTCTGCTGACTTGCATAGTCAGGAGAAACTGTCTTTCAAATCAGGTGAATTTGAAAGGAAATCTTTGATGTAAAGCAAAGAATAATGTCCTGCATAGATGAGGGAATATAAACAAACAAATGCTCTTCTTTATTTTAGTGCATCTATATTTAGTTACTATTGAATGGATGATTTGAAAAATTAATGTAAGGATTGATAGTGGGGATTGTATTTTTATTCTTTATCTGCAGAGATTCAACATTATTAATTAAAGCAGATACTGTACCTGCTAAAGCCAAGTAGATAGAAGATAGAATTTTCCATTTCTTTATGCTTAAGGTTTTCAAATAAATTTTTTGAATATGCAGAGTAATAACACTGTTTCTAAAAAAAAAAAAAAAAAAAAAAA
>NW_009953579.1:99882-110040 GCF_000747805.2 Chaetura pelagica | reverse complement strand
ATTTTTTAATAAGCAAAAAAATAAAAATGTTTCTAAAAAAAAAAAAAAAAAAAAAGAAAAAGAAAAAAAAATCTAACTATTGATTTATGTTGATGGAAAGCTACAATAATTATTATTTTTGCCGAGGAAAGAAAACCCCAGAAGTTTGGTTCTGGTTATGTGCTATGCAGGCATTAGTTTTGTCTTACTTAATGGATGAGTATTAAGCTCCAGGAATCTTTCAGGTTTTACCTGCTGTCAGGAGGGAATCTATGTTCAATTTTCAGTCTTCTCTCAGCCTCCAGGCTTTTCCAAATCTATTTATGTTGCTTCCACCTGCTCTGATAAGCTTCAGCCACTATTTCCCATTTCTGGTAATTAGATGCCTCTCTTTGGGTGTTTGATTGCAAGAGAGCACAGCACTGAGCATCACCTGTGGTGTCCTTGCAGCACCAACCTCATCCTGGACACATGCACTGCCCTCTCCATGCTTCACCAATCCCAGCCACTATCAAATGTGGATAATAAATGCCAGAATTAAAAGGCTGCTAGGAGAATCATGTGCAGTTGTTAGAAGAAAACACTGTGTGTTTTAAATGCAGTTCATAAGTAGCAGCACATCAGAGGGTCATCGTAGTTTTTCTGGTTTCCAACTTGGAAGAGCATCTCCACTTGGGCACAGCTGCCTCTGACACTTTGTAACTACCAAAGAAGCAACATGGAAGAACAGTAGATCTTTGACAGAGATGTGTATGGTGTGCCACGCATAGTAATGACAAGGTGAAAATCCTCAGTCACAGAGAGGTCACCTTAAGGACTGAAATGGAAACTGGGTGCTTGTCTGTGTAGAAGAAGGATGCTGGTCCCTGTTTGTTTCAGGCTATTGCAGCACTGCTGTCAGCGTGGGCAGTAAAACCTGCTGGCATGGTTTCCACCATGGGTGGCTTCCTTGTCCCTGCTGGCAAACAGGATGGATAAATATTTTATCTTAAATGTGAGGGTGAGCCCTTCTGGTTTTAGGTTCCTAACATCAGTGACCATGCAAGACCCGGTTAACAGAAGCAGTGCTCAAAAATCTTGTGTGTGAAAGGGTTCAGCTGGGCAACAAGAGGTCCCAAAGTCTGACCTTAGACAAAGGCCAGGTTGGCCGTTTGCCCAGCATAAATGCATGAAGGAGAGATTCTCAAGTCTCACAACAGCTGGAGGACACCAATACAGTGGCTGGAGCACTTCCCAGGCAGCAGGACATCAAGACCAAACAAACTTCCCTTGACCTCTCTGACTGTGCATCCTGCTCTGATGCACGTCTTTGCACCTCTGCAGGATAAATCAGCTGGATATGTTTTTCCTCTACCAAAGCAAAGTCAAGCATTATCCAAACCACTGAGAAACCTTTAGCCAGCCCTGATCATTGGTATTTCTAATGAGAACTAACAGGTATTTTATCTGCTTTAGCCCTCTTTCATTAAAAATTTACTAAAATCTAAATTTTAGATCTCAGCCAACTGGGGGTCCTCCAAATGCATAACAAAAACGAGACTTAAACATCCATGTTTTTTGTTATCCCCTAAAGACTGTTGATTGCTCTTCCCACCACTCTCTGTTCCCAGTATCTACAGTTATCTCTTGCAGAAATCCAGACTTTCATACTCCATCTTTATATTAGCCCTTAAAGACTTTTGGTGCCAGAAATGCTCCCTGTTAAATAACACAATCACATTGAAAGACACAGGAATAAAGGAGAGAAACTAAGCTTCAGTGAAGCAGAATCAATTTGCACCAGATTTATGTATTTCAGCTAGATGCAGTGCTTACCTTGTATCCAGACCCGGAGTCGTAGAGGGTCATGCAGGGAAGTCCTGTTCATTTCCTTCAGTCAGTTCTCTGAGGTCCAGGGGAGGAATGCTACCCACAGTGCATCTTGGAGGACTTTGTCATATGCATTTCTAAATTAAACAATATTCAGCTATTAAACAAGTTCTCTGGCAGACAGAAGAGCACTGAGGAGTATTTTAGGCTTCACTTTGCACAGACAATTAATATAATGCTGGCTCCCTATTGCTTCCCATCCTGCATAGTTATGCAGTCTAAGTCTACAGAGATTTTTCCTTCATTCAAAATGCAAATCCTCAAAGACCTCTTCTCAGCTGTTGCCTAACTTTGGAACTGGCTGAATTCCCCTGACACCTAAGATTCCATCAGTAAAGTCTCTGGTTGCTTAAATTTCTGCATCTGGGCCTGCCCAAATACACTCAAGTCCTAACGGCACTGAATAACTCAGTGTTTCAGTCCTACAGGGATTCAGAGATAAGGCATTCTTCTAGTAGCTGTGTCTGCTAACTACGATCCTATAGGAATTTTGGCAACATAGAGCTAGCACAGACTGTAGCTGCAGAAAGGGGATAGTGAGGCAGTATAAATTGCCACTGCTATAAGAAGGAAGAGGAGGAGAGAAAGAAGGACAAAGTACTTTCGAAGAGCTGTATTTTGTGTGTTTCTGTTACTCTTGGATGTTATCAGCAAACCTCTAGTCTAAATCTTGCAGAAGGAGGATTTCACTTAGCTGGTGATTATTATGGATAACAGCTGGGCCAGCTACGTAAATAATCAATGTCTTGGATGAGACACATGATGGAGGTGCCCTCATCATTCAAAATCAAACCTCTGTTTTCTCTTCCTCTCTTGGTATTAGCTGCTGAACATCTCAGAGAGTTTCTGACTCTGCTTTTGTAGCTCTAATTTGGCACCTAAATGTACACTTAGCCAGGCTGCTCCTTTAGCTGGGCATCGGGACACCTAAGAACTAAGCACTGAAACACCAAGTTCTCTGCATGTCTTGGCTTCTGCAAAGTGAGCTTTGCATGGGAATCTCATTTATCCTCTTGGATGATAAAAAGCTTACAAAGCAGCAAATTAGCCCTCTGGATTTAATTATGCATATGCATTCATAATGAGAATAATTGCACCATCTCAGCCACATCGCACAGTGTACTTTACTTGAAACCAAGCCGAAGAAATACCACTGGCAGCTACAGGATGACAAACCAGGTAAGAAGATACCAGGTGCAATGAGGCTACAAGATGGTCATCTCACCTGCTCTGGTAATTAACAGCCACAACTGTCACCTTGCAGATCACAATTCTCTCTGTCACTACCAGATTGCCATTACTCTGCAAGTCATCCTCTTGCATGAAAGTTAAAGAGTTGCAGGAGGAAGTTTATCTCCTTCCTGTATATTCACTAAGAGCCTCAAATTATCTCACTGCTTCCCTGGAGCTGTCTATAAAATACAGCCATGGCCTGGGTATTCATGGTCTCTAGATGAAACAATCAGGGCACGCATCTGCACTGCTAGTCCCACACTGCTGTGCAAAAGAAAAAATAAATATGCAGGGAAAAATTCCTCCCCATCCACCAAGAAGTCTCAGGACACAATCTTCATCCTGCACTAACCCCAGAAACATGTTACTCAGAACGCCATGGGGCTCCAGCTGTCTATTCACTCAACAAAAAATGTAGTTGAACTAACATGTGAGGAAAACCAGAAGTGTTCCCCGTGGGCACTGTGCAGTGTTACAAAGTACTAGAGATGGTTTGTGTATGTGGCTAACACGGACTTAGAAAGGGAAGCTTGGTTTAGTACAAGTTTGTGGAGAAACATTTTTTTCTGGCTTGGTGCAAGCACCTTGCCAAGGCAGAGCACTCTTTGTCAAATGCACTTTTGCCCGTTTTGCTGTCAAACCCTCCCAGATCTCCATGGTGTCTCACAGAACAGCCAAAACTGCCACCGTGTTTCAAAATAAGCACTTACCTCCCACATCCTTCTCCTTTCCAAAGGCCCTGTAGGTGTTTTCATCTTCTTAGACACCATGTCAGATTTTAATTCCTTGATTCCAGCAGTAGTGTTGGAAGTCTCCAAATGCACCCAGTGTCCTCCAAGCTCACTCTTCTCTTGCCTATGATTATATAATGGAAATAATGGAAATTTGGCACAGCTATTTACCTTTATCAGATACAGTCAAGTTTTAAGATCCATAACAAACTACCGAAGAAACATGTTTTCAGGTGACACAAAAATACTGCATTCAGTGTAATGACACTATGGGAATGAAAAAAGTAGAGCCTACACTCTGAAAGGACAATGCTGCTGTTGACCTGAGGTTTTATTTACAATAGGTGAATTAGCAAACTTTTGGGAGTTGGATTTCATGCAATATGGACAATGCAGAAGAAAAATTCTTTGGCAGGTCACAACCCTCTGTGCCAACATGGTCAAAGTTTGCTGGCAAAATGAAAGTGCAGTTTTGGAGTGTGCACATAGATGTGTGCATGCTGATCTGGAATAAACATACACACTTTTGGTAAAAATGGCATGTCTGTCACAAAGCATAAGTAGGTCTCATGAAATGAGGTGCTGATGGTAAGGATTAACTGGTCTATGAAGCTAAAAGCACGTAGGGAAACTTGTACCATGTCTATGGACAGCAAGCAGATCAAATGTTTCAGTTGTGGAGTGTGTTGTATAAGGGTGAGTGGGTTATAAAATTGCTTGATAGAAGCTGTTTAGTGCAAAATGGTTTTACTACCTGATTGTCTGTCATTTGTCATGTCACACTGATACTTGTCATGGCAAAGAGAGTTCAAAATTAATGCATAACATGGCCTATGTCTCCAGTAAATTGAAAACTTAATAGTTATGTGTGTACTCAAACCCCGTTTTCCATTAGTGTAAGCAAATATAAACCTTACATGACAAAGAAAAGTAAAAGCATTTGTGTATGGAGTTTGAGTGAATGACACAAACCCAAGAACCAGAAAGATCAAAGTGGCACTCAGCACACACACATGCTAACTGGGAAAAACATGTCACGTTTATACTCAACAAACCTTCTAGAGCTGTGTAGTTCAAGTAAAATAGGATGCTACTGGATAAAACATACTCCTGTCACTTTTGTCTTTCCATCTGTCCTGTAAAGCCAAGACAGCATTGAGATGATCTGTCTGCATCATCAACTTAAACACCTTTGCCCAAGACACTGGAAATAACACGGGGGATTTTTGAAGAGTACAAAATCTGTTCTCTGTTTACTTAAAACTCATCCCTACAGTCATAAGTGTGGAATGAGATAACACCATTCAGCAAACTGACTGATCACGCAGAGTCTGGCTTTTCTCTTTGGGCATTAGAGACAAAAAAAAAAAAAAGCATACACAGCCCAAGATCTAGATAATGGAAGGGACTTGCAGCAGTTCATTAAAGCATTGAGGTGGTTATCTGCCACTTCCACACAACACAATAGGAAATACTGTCCTTTCAAATGCTCCAAATAAAAATGCATACTTTCTTCCTCCTTCCTTCTCCTACCTTTTGCTGCAAAGATTTGTTTTTCTTCTGAGAAAAACAGCATCTATTTCGTCATCCACTTTCAAATATTTATTGGTGAATTTAGTGTTCTTTAATATTCCTTAGCATTCTATCTTCCCCTATCACTTTACTAGAGAACACTAATCCTGATCGGTGAATACTAGGAAAATGTGCAGATTCTTTTACTCTTGCTCGAATCAGTGTAATAAAAACAGCATCCATAGCCAGTGAACTCTGTGGTTCTTCATCAACAAAAGCAGCAAACAGAGACAGGAACCTATTGGCCTGCTCTATGCTCCAGCTGAAACAGTGGTAAACTTTTGCTGGTGCCCTTGATGGCCCTTGAAAGAGGAAAAATACACATATGTGTATATGTATATATATATGTGTGTGTATACACATACAGCATAAAAGAAGAGGAGGGAGAGAGGTGAATTTGTTGATTGATGGCTCTTCCTTCAGAGAACTATCTGATTATGGGAGAGCTCTGTAAGCTGAAAGCATTGCTGGCTGGAGGGACAAAGCTAGTGGAGTCCATTCTGAAGCAAGTTCACTGAAGACATAACAAGTCACTATCTCCCCAGAGAACTCCTATAGAAAAACTGGCTGCTCGTGGCCTGGATGAGCACATGATATGTTGGACCAAGCACTGGCTGGACAGTTGGGCTCCAAGAGTGGTGGGCAATGGAGTCAAATCCAGCTGGTGGCTACTCACAAGTGGTGTCTTCAGGGCTCAGAGTTGGGACCATTTCTGTTTAACATCTTTATTGATGATCTTGATAAGGACAGAGTGTATTATCAGTGAGTTTGCAGATGACACCAAGCTAGGCAGGAGTGTTGATCTGCATGAGGATAGGGAGGCTCTGCAGAGAGACTTGGATAGATTGGATCATTGGGCTAATGTCAATGGTCTGGGCTTCAACAAGGCCAAGTGCCAGGTCCTGCACTTGGGCCACAACAACCCCAGGCAAGGCTACAGGCTTGGGGAGGTGTGGTTGGAAAGTGTCTGGCAGAAAAGGACATGGGGGTTCTAACTGACAGGCAGCTGAATATGAGCCAGCAGTGTGCCCAGGTGGCCAAGAAAGCCAATGGCATCCTGGCTTGTATTAGAAATAATGTGACTAGCAGAAGTAGAGAGGTGATTTTCCCTCTGTACTCAGCACTGGTGAGGCCACAGCTGGAGTATTGTGTCCAGTTTTGGGCACCTCAATTCAAGAGAGATATCGAGGTGCTGGAGTGAGTACAGAGGAGGGCAAGGAAGCTGGTGAAGGGCCTAGAGAATAAATCTTCCTAAGAATGCTTGAAGAAGCTGGGAATGTTTCGTTTGGGGAAGAGGAGGCTGAGGGGAGACCTCATCAATCTCTACAACTACCCAAAAGGTCATTGTAGAGAGGTTGGTGCTGGTCTCTTCTCACAGGTAATTAGCAACAGAACAAGAGGGAATGGATTCAGGCTGCAACAGGGGAGGTTTAGACTGAACATTAGGAATAATTTTTCACAGCAAGAGTGGTTAGACACTGGAATAGGCTGCCCAGGGAGGGGGGTGAGTCACCATCCCTGAATGTGTTTAAGGGGCGTTTGGATGTGGTGCTGGTGGAGATGGTTTAGGGGATTCTATGAAAATGCAGGATAAGACAGTAGGCCAGAGATGGGCAGAGCATGTACATGTTGCCCTCAGACTGGTTTCCTGCTCAGTGAACTGCTTCACTGCCCTTAGCCCACTGCTGAACTCATTCCTGGTATTTAAGAACTGCCACTGCTATTGCCAGTGCTGGAAAGAGGGAAGAGCCTGCTGCCAGCAATCTGGGAGAAGACCACTGCCCTTTGAAACTGCAGGGCTAAGCAGTGTATGGAGGGAAAAAGGTCCAGCCATCCTTTTCTTGTTCAGGGAATATCTGTGAGCTCTCCTACAGGGTGACCTAAAGGTAACTTATTCTGCATTACACTTTACACTAACTTTTTATGTTAGTGCCCTAATTAAAATGATTCACAGTCCTTTTTTTTTTGTTTTGTTTCTGTGTTATCCCAGCTGGTGGTGGCAAATGGGATGAAGGAAGGATTTTAATGCCCATTTATAAGTCTGAAAAGAGACAGTTTATCTGCTCTCGCCTGTCGCAGGGATCCTGTCCAGCTTTCAGCTCTACTGCCATCCCTGGCACATCAAACGCCCTCGACTTTTAAGGCCAGATTTCATTTGTGGAGTGGAAAAGATGACAAAAGGACAAAGGGAACTTCTTTCCTCTCAGCCACATGCTGGCAGGCAGCTCCAGCCTGCTACCACTGAGCCAGTGCAGAGTCAGTCCCAGGGCCAGCATCATTGCCTGAGACACTGCCTAAAGGGACAGTGGTGGCCCAGCTGTTCTGCAGCTAAAGGGTGGACCCTTGGTGATGCTGAACAACAACCAGTGCTGCTACCCACATCCTCTGCTCTGGGGCCAAGTCGTTTTCTTTGCACAAGACAGTGCAACCTACAAAAACTTCAGGCAGGCAGGAAATAATAAATAACCTCAATTATACAATATCAGACCTTGGAAACTATGTGGCTGATGCTAACATGACATCTCAGGATTGAGAATGTCAGGTTTTCCTCTAGGTGAAATGGAAAATCAAGACCTAGATCTTGACCCCGAGGGAGACCAGACCTCATTGCACAGGCAACCTACATCATTAGTACACTGACAAAACCCAGTAGCATCACAGGTTTTATTAGAAAGTACAAAGCTCCATATTTTGCCTCAGTTTGTTTAAGTGCCATTTCAACACTTTATTATACTACTGAGTGGCTGATTAATAGTTTGACCTGAGAATCAGTCCAGATTTCAAATGAAATTTAAAAAAAAATTGGCCAAGCCAAAACCATACAACTGTATGTCTTGGAAATGGCTGCTCACAATTCTCAAGACAAATCCATGGAGCTTTCCATAGCCAAATAGTGGGCAAATACTGCAATTGTTTGATGTAGACTCTCTGGTGTTCACCCTTCACCACACCTTCAACACATATCCCTAAAATACTGTTTTCAGAATGGATCCAGAGAGATTAAAATATAAAACATAGCAAATATACTAAGCTGAAGTACTAACTCAAATCCAGACCCTAAGGATATTTAAGATTACAATAAAATCAGTAGACTCATATAAAATAAACTAGATGAGAAAGCAATAAAATAATTATACAGAAGAGATGAGGCTAAAACAGAAAGGTGGGGAAGAGTAATGCTAGTGTGAAGGTTAAGAACTCTGCTGAGCTCAGTTTGTATTGTGTCCTGAGCTCAGTGTTCAGATAGAGCCATGTGCACAACTTGTTCTGTCTACAAGGAGCAGAAGCAAGAGCTCTGCTGACACTGTGTAGTCAGCAGGTATATCTATTTTAGGGCTCAGTGCAAACAGACTTAAGGAAGGAGCAATGAGGAAGGGAGCAAAACAAAGGCTATCACCTCCAAAATCTGCATACATTGAAGTGAGAGTTACTGCAGCAACAACGCGAGCAATATAAATCCCAACAGATGTTCTGTCAGCTCTTCTTACAAGCTCTTCTTTCCTTAAGCTGATTCTCTGCTCCACCTTCTCCATACCCAGGCAATATTTGGTCAATGTCATAAAGGGAGATGTCATAACGAGTGATGTCATAATGGAAGACATCAAAATGGGAAACATCGTAAGAGGAGATGTCATAATGGGAGACGTTATAATTGGAGACTTCATAATGGGAGACATCATAATCAGTGACATCAAAATGGAAGACATAATAAAGGGAGACATCAGAAAGGGAGACGTCATAATGGAAGACATCCATTGTAATGGAAGACATCATAATTGTTGATGTCATAATGGGAGATGCCATAAAGCAAGACATCAGAAAGGAAAATGTAACGGTTGACGTCATAAAGGAAGAGACATCATAATGGAAGAGGTAATGAAGGGAGACATCAAAATGGGTGACATCACAATGGAAAATGAAATAGAGGGATATGTCATCAGGGGAAATTCATAATGGGGGACATCGTAATGGGAGAAGTCATAAAGGGAGGTGTCATAATGGGACACATCATAATGGAAGACCTAACAAAGGGAAACATAAAATTGGTGACGTCACAATGGAAGAGGAAATAAAAGGATATGTCATAAAGGGAGACATCATAATGGGCGATGTCATAAAGGAAGATGTAATAAGTGACATCAGATGATGAGCTGTGGAACAGGTAATAACTTACACTGTACATCATAATAATCCTCTGTCTATTATAGCCACAGCAGAGTGTTTGCTACCAAGAAAACATGAAAAAAATTATATTTAATTCAGTCACAGGACAATGACCTATTTTGCTACAGTGGTCAGTTTGAATTACAACAAACACAGAGCTTAAATTATGATAGTCTATGTTGTTGTCCCTGAAATTTAAGAAGCACCAATTCAATCAGCTTTCTTGGCCATACAGGAGAATCTTTCAGGTCATTAAATAAGAAGATGTCTTTCACTTTTCTAAGAAGTACAAAGAAGTGCAGTAAATTATAAGTTCATATCAGAGTCCAAATGTTTCTATAGAGGAATTTCATCCTAAATCTGTAAAGAGGATTAAAAGCAAGCTGTGTTATTAACATTTCTGAGGGCTCCCAAGTGATGGCACCTCAGTTAGGAGGGAGCTGGCACCACGCATCACAGTCCCTGCAAAGAAGCTCTGCCAGCTACTGGTCCTGTAGAACCAGAGATGCATGTGGGGATATCTCTGTGTGACAGTGCCCAGCTCTGACAGCCAGCAGGATGTCTCTGAGTTGGTTTAATTCAGAGCAAACATTCTCATTCCCAGAGCAGG
>NW_009953579.1:90499-99716 GCF_000747805.2 Chaetura pelagica | reverse complement strand
CAGGAATGTGCTTGCAAGGGTACTGTGTCTGTGCCTTAATCCATCCCTCTCCATTTCTGGGTCGAGGGGAGGGACATGCAAATATGAGATGATTCCCTGGTTTAGCCAGCAGTAAGTAAAATGCTCTAAAGCTGCTCACCACGGCTGAGCCCTGCCAGGAACCTGCCTTAGCCACTGGCTCTGGCAAACACTGTAGTTCCCCCATCTCAGGAGAGAGAACTTTGCCAGGTTTTTTTTGGAAGTCTGTGTGGCTTCTACAGTTACTGGATTGTGTCATGAATAGGTCTGCATTTATTATCAGACTTGTGATGCTATCAGCCCTCTCTGTGAACACAAGGCTTTTTATTGCCTTTCCAAAAAGTAGAACTGCTAACTAAGGAAATTGCTGGGAAAGCTTCCCTAAGTGCTTCTAGTCCTGGGGAAATCATAGCAATCAGTCTAATAAAGAAATTTCACATAAACTTTCTAGTAACTTTATTGTACCAACTGCACACTACCAGGGTTACTTGCAGTAATTTGATTGTGCTATAACCCATCTCACTAGAATACCCTGGATTTTCTGCTGCCTGTCATTACCTGATACGAGACTCTGCCATTCCATCTTTATCCCACTTGCCACAATGCTCTGGATGTGAGGAAGAGACAAAGCAGAGAGGGGAAAGACATTAACAAAGTCTTAAGAAAAGCAGAATGGGAGCTACATTTATTAATTTCTCTGCCACAGTAATACATTATATGTATTTACATTATATATATTTATATACATATTAATATTTCTATAAATACAAATTATACTTACTGTCAGTGGGCAAATACTGTATTCCAAGTCTGCTATCAACACATCAAACCACCTAAACAGTTGAGACTGTTCTAGAGTCACATGTGGGCAGAATGGACAAGCTGCAGTCTGGTAGTGGCTTCCCCTGGCATCCCCCTTCAAAGGGGATGCTGCCAGTCCTGCAGCTCTAGATCAGTGTGGAGGGAAGGTACTCTAATGAAGCAGCACCATGCCTAGCCCACAGCACACAAGTTAATAAAAGACTGAAGGAGTACAGAAATTCTACACATATAAAATGTTAGTGAAACACAATTTCCTTATGCACAAAAATAAAAACCCCAAAACTGAAACCTTGGAGAATTACATTAATTCCCTTAGGATTCACTTAATGTGTATGTTACAGCAGAGGCACTTACTATTAGGTATAAGCCACTTACTAAGTTTTTTGATATCACTGTAATTTCCTCTTTTTAATAGCTTTGCTTTTTTGGAAAGATTTCCTATTAATTTGATTGTTATAAGTCATCCTGCTCATCTACAAAAAAAGACAGTCAAATATGTAATGTGAGAGAGTTACAATGCCCTTAAACACCATGCTTAGAGTGCTTTGGTGGATTCAAGTGCTAACCAATGTGTTGAGCCTTGAGCACAGGAATACTTCCCATTCATCCTTAGGGAGCTCAGCCACAGATTTCAGTGACAGTGCTTGCAGCACAGTTCACACTTCTCAATAGCAAGAGGTGTCAAGGTTGAGATTTTAAATTGATTCAAGCTTAGGTCCCCAGGAAACCAACAAGTCATTAAGAAACCAACAATACCAGCATCAAAAAGCTCCAGTTAACAGTGATGATCAAAAGGAAACTTTAGCTAGGCTTTTCTTTTTTTCTTGGTATGGAGTAATCCTGCAATAATTATTTTCTAAAACTGGCAGGTGGATGCAGTTGTTTTCTTCTGATGGATGCTGTAATTTTTTTACCCCTGTAAAGGTGCATGGTACAGCAGTTACCCCATTGATGCTCCCAAATTAGTAGAGGGTGTTGCAAAAATTGGGACCTGACAGCTGAGGTCATCTCTTTGTTTTACTACTCTCCCAGCTTGCTAGTACTATGTGCTGCCCTGCTGCATGTGCCACTTCCATCTGCAGGTATGGAGAAAGTTGGGCAGATCAGGAAGTCTGCTGGAAGAGCCATCACAGATTGGCAGCAGTGCCCACCATGAGCAACCTGGGGCCTACCCACAGGGTAGCCAGACAGAATGAGAACTCGAAGAGACTCCAGTATCTCTTAAACTTTCAGACCTTTTCCCATTCACTGTTCAAGCAGGACAACACAGCACAGGCTAATGGACTGGGCTGCTCTTGTAATAGAGTGGCTTTCTATAACACACTGTAAATGCTGAATTTATTAGTGAACTCCAGGCTGGTGTCTGGTATATAGCAACTGTTTTGCACATACGTAAGCAGGCAACTTTCTAAAAATAGGTACAGATTTAAGTAACTACTACTACAGTGTAGGCAAAACCAATATTTGGCAGCATGTGACTCAGCCCCCCTGCCAACTTCAGCAGCTGGAGCAGGGAGGTGGGGTGGACTCAGCACTGCTGACCTCCACACATGGTTACAAGTCCCATTCCAAGCTGCCTAATGATGAGAACTTAATCTGGAATATGCACAGAAGGAAAAAATCACTAAATATGATTGTGCCATTTCAATGAGTCTAATTAGCTAATAAAGGTCAGTCTCTTTAGAAGCTCTTCAGGGAAGGATCCACTGAAAAAAATTAAACTGCAAAAGAATTTCAACAAGCTGTCCTCCCTCACTTGTGCCAGACATTTCAAGGAGGACTCGATGAGAAACTAGATTTCTTGAACAAGTGATGAAGGAAGGTGTTGATACACAGGTGGTCTGTGACAATAAAAATGAATTTCTTAATCATTCAGTGTCATCTAGGGGGGCTCTGCTTACTCTCTGCACAGGAGATATTGGCTGCCCTGGGTCCACAAAGCAAACTTGCCTCTGAATTACATCTCCTATTTGCCTCTCTACTCCCCAGCATCCAGAATCGTATCATCCTCCCTATACTGGGCAGTTGAGCTCCTACACAGTATCTTGATATGCCATTTCCTTTGGTTTCAGCACACGCTGCCTCCTTCAGCTACAGGTTACCAGAAGTTGTTATCTCTAGTCACAGGTCTGCCATCCTACTGCTGGGATAACTCCATTCACATACTCATTCACTCCAGTAAAGGCTACTTCATGAGTTATAGGTACCTCCTAATTTCCTCCTCAGGAAAATCTACTTTCAAAAGTCATAATGTGTAGCAGTACAAAAATGTGCAACTAAGTTATTTTTTCAAAGCATAGAATGGGTCTTTGCCATGGTCTCCACTTTGATCACCCGCACTAAAGAAACGCTTCTAGCTTTTTCCCTGTCTTGAAATTGCTTAGATCAAAGCTTTAGGTAGGTAGGATTTCTCCCCATGTTACTAGAACTTCCTACAGCATAAAAAAGATACGGAACAGGTCAGGCCACTTTGGAAGGTGGAGGTTTAACTGAACGGAACTGACAGCACTCTGCCTTACCCTGGGCACTTGAAAAAAACCAAACAAACATGCAATGATGAAGTACGATAAAATGTTTCTGTTTTTTCCATTGGGAAATCCAGTGGAAATCCACTTCCACTGGGGATCTGAGTAAAACAGAATACGCTTTCCCTTATAAGGCTGTTGTCCCTCCTGTGGCTAGATGTGCTTCAGCATCAAGGTCTGGAAGAAGAGATGACTGATCCAAGAGATCTATATATAATAGATGCACATCTACTACCCCAAAGTAAAGGAAAAGGAGAGCTTTCTTACTACCAACCCTGCAGTGCTCAGAAGTGCCTGGGGATCCCAAGCTGCACTTCTGTGCTTCTCTGTTGGTCACTTTTCCCTTGGGATGGAGCTGGTGGTGGCTGCAGCATCATTCTCTCCCATTGGGCTCTTCTCGAGATGTTTTGTGCTGCTCCAGGGGAAAAGAAAGGAAAGAAATTGTAAAAACCTCCTGAGCATCCTTTAAATGCTTCTGTTCATGACAGAATGACTGTGGGGGGTATCTTCATTGCCCTACTATGGAAAAAATATGTTTCAAATTTGTTTCTTCTTTTGTAACCAGAAAAAAAATGTTCAAATTGATTTGTCTTAGGTAGCCAACATTCTATAAAATTCCCTGCAATGATCTTTTGCCTGAAGTGGAGGAATCAGGGGGTTATCAAGCAAATAAATGAACTAAACACTCTACATTCACATTTTCAAATTATTTCCTGTCAAACTGCTTTATTTGCTTTGTTTACTTTTAAATTTGTTACTAAAATAAAAATTTGAACCCCCCATAAATATTCCCCTTAGCCATCAAATTTTACAGAAAATTATTTGGATTAAACTATCTGGACTAGTTCATTTCACAGCCATGAAGCCTTTTCTGACTGTTGCTCTGGCTTAGTGCTACAGCACTAAGTTTCTGCTGTCATAGAGCATGCAAAGGTGACATTTGGGAAGAGTTGGGCTTTTATTTTTGCTAGTTTGTTTTTAAAGATAGAGTTTAAGGGGTTTTGAGGTCCTGAAGTGGTCCCTTTGCTTCCGGTCAAGCAATAGCTCTTCATTGTTCATGAAGGCTGGTTTTATCACTTTGCATTTATACAGAGATATTTGCTAGCCTTTTTTTATTCTGGTAAAACTCAGCTTTCTCCCTAGCTGGCCAGAAGCAGGTCTTCATTCAGTGTTGCCTTACCCCTTCTCTACCTCTGTTTTCTTTTGTGATTTTTGGACCACAACCTTTCTGGACCGGGAAACACAGCCAGCAGGCAACAAGCAGGGAGCTGCTCCACCCAGTGGGTGGAAGCAGCAGGCACCACAGAGGGTTCCTTAGCAGAGAAGCACAGAAAACCCAGAACAGTGCAGGAGTTTGAGTGGCGGATGCGTACCCCCTTCCCTTGCAGGGAAGATCACGTCCTATCACATCTCATCTTCCAGCTGCTCCAGCTCCAAGTGGAATGCAGTTGGGAAATCAGGTCTGAACCCACAGAAGAGCTGACTCAGCACAGTTGTACAACCTGTAATGCTGAAGCTGGATTCCAGTTTTCTTGTCTTGGACCTGTCTACAAAGGCTAGCCAGTTACATGGCCTCTGCCTGGCCAGCCAAGGAAAGCCGAGGTCCCTGGGGCTGGCACGTGTGGGTCAGGAGCCCCAGTTGGCCTGTCCAACTGGGAGCACCTGGGCTGCATACCCCTGGCAAAGGTACGATGGAGCCACCGCAGGGCAGGCAGGGCTCATGGCACCAAAAGTATCACAGTGCAAATATATTTGTGCTAGTCTGAGCCCATGAAACCTGGCTGGGAATAAAAACAAACTGTCCTTACTTTTAGTAGTCCGGTGTATCAAAGCCTGTGTGTTGAACACACATCCCCACAAAGCATAACCACAATGTATTAATAGACACAGGCTGGGAAAAAAAGCTTCTGCCCGTACCCTGGCCCGTCCCTTCTGTGCACTTAGCACAGTCAATAGCAGTGGCTCTGCGGATGGATGATGTAAAGCCCAGGCAGAAGAGCTCCTGCTCTGCTGACTCACCCAGGCAGGCAGGCAGGCAGGCCAGGTCAGCCTCATTAATTTCAGCCCTGAAATGGTAACAGACAAGTTCTTTGGGGGCATAATTGAAAGGAGGGACAAGGCCATAGGGTATTCAGTTTAGAGAAGCACTTTAAGTTTGAAACTAAGTACAGCATTACTTCGGAAGAAGGGAAGCTCAGTCAATAAACCACTGAACACTAAGACACTAATGAAAAATAGTTGTAGAGCTGGATTTCTGCCTATCCCTTTCTCCAAAGGGATAAACCTAAGGGAGATTCTAAAAGCATGTTGTGACACAGGCTGCCCTGGATGGAAAGAGAAGACTTGTGTGCTCCTCCCATAAACTGACCAGTAAAGACTTGACCCCCAGCGACACTTCGCAGGACGCTAGAAGGACTCCAGGCTATCTTGTGCCGAAACAACTCTTAGTTCATTATCTAATCCTCATACTTTTAGGCAAGAGTCTGCAACTTTACTCTGTTTCCTGTGATGGAGCAGAGTGCTGTTACTATTATTGTGTGATAGCTTTATACTGCAACAGCTGCAAGAGCATCAGGAAAGTTAATCTCAATTGTACAAGGGGAAACACATTTATAATTGATGGAGGCCACTTGAAGCATCTCCAGTGCATTACAGCAGACAAGTGCATGAAGCAGGTGTCTCATGTTGGTGCATAATAAGGCACTTCTCTGCTTCCCAGAAATCAAGATCAGAACTCTTTGATGTCTTCCTCCCTGAGGTTTGGGTGCATGGAAGGCCTGGCAACATCAGGCAACTTCTCTCTCACACTGTTGCTCCCATTCTTCACTCTAGTCACCTCCTCTGTCTGCCCAAGACTGCTGGGAACATGCTGAACACAACACTGAGGGAATGCTGGAGCCTGGGATCACCCTGGGGCTAGGCTTTCATGGAAGGCAGACTTCTTACGTCTGAGAAGACCTTTTCCAAGGGAGGTAAGAAGTCAGGGGAACGCACGCTCTAGTGTGCCTTCACTACAGCACTAAAACAAGCTTCTAAGTAAGACTCACCTTTGCCCACATTCACGTCAGGTCTGAACGGTGCTTTCAACCTGAGCTAGCTGGCATGGTGTGGACCCCGTGTTCAAGGGAGCTGTTGGTTTTGCATAAGTAATTATCTACTACCCTTGGCAATAAAGATGCCCCTGAAACATTTATTTCAGCCCTACAGCACTAGACTAACTGCTCCATAGCCACTGCCTAGATGAATAAAATGGTTGTAGGAAGGTGTCAAGCTTCCCGATTGCAATTGCAAACACACAGGTTCTCTGCTCTGCGCCAACTGCGAAGTACTCATGGGACTGATAAGCCTGTTCAACCTGGCTTCAAATGCTGAGAGCAGTGTGAGGCAGAGAAACATGATCTGCTAAAGGTGGCCAAAGAGGTCATTTTGATCTGCAGGATGAGCCCAGCAGGAAGATGACAAGATGTATGTCAGGCTGTCTGCTTGAGTGTCAATTTGATCTCTGGACCAGCTTTGATGACTGCATCACCTCTGGCCTCCTGACAGACCCTTTGGCTCCTTGTGGTACAGCTGATGGGCTCTGTGAGAAAAGCAGCTAGGGAACCTGAAATAACTTGAATTGGCTGAGCACTGGACTTTTTCCGTAGAAAGACCTTCAATGTTTAATTACCTTGCATCCTCCTTGCTGGACTGCAGCATTTGCAAACATGACATAGGATAAAACAACCTCATGTCATCATGGCAGTAGTGATGGTGTAAAGGGCTGAAGCTGCCAGGAGAACAGGCAGGGCTCTGCATGAGTTGCTACTGTTATTATACTGCCTCTTTCCCATCAAAACATTCGCAGAACTTCGGGGACTTGGATTTGTACACTAGGCATTGATTGTAAGAATTGGATTCTCAAAATAAGTCTTAAAAAGAAAATTAGGAAGAAAGAAGTAAAGTTCATCAAAGACACTAGCTTGGCAAACTACCTATTGGTATTCACTCACTTTCATTTTGAAGGTAGGAGTGGAGCCAGTTTTTGGTGGTACCTCCAGTTTTTCTGACTTGCTTTTCCTTTTACCAGAACCAAGACAGATGCAGAAGGATGAGCTCCCAGCAGGAGGGAAATGCAATCTTGTCTCCTATGCTTGTTGCTGGGAAGACTAGAGTGAACTACATACAAGCCCGTTACCAAATCCTGAATCTTGGCTTTACTGTGCATGCCCTGGGGGGGACTGTTGAGATAAGACTGCTCTTCAACCAAATCTGTAAGGACAGATTTTTCACCACACATCAAGCAGCTTGTTCTTCTTCATCTTGCTCAACTGACTACAGCCAAGTGCTTCAGGTCTGAGTCTGCTGTAGGAAAAGGGCTGAAAGCAGTTAATAGTGATAGCAAAGGACATACACAGAAGGAAGAATGGGCTGGCCTTCAGGAATTTATTTGGGCACAGGCCTACAGAGGATACACCTCCTCCTGTTGCTCTTTCTTCTAAATTAATGTTCTTGGTGTGGCTACAAAGTCGTGGTTGCAGGCAGCAGTAGCAGCCTCACACTGTGCTTGGATGCTCCTTGGGTCTAGTGAGCTGCCAGCTGCTCATAGGAAAGAACTTCCTATATGTGGCAAAAACTCCATTTTATAAACCCTGTGAGTGAACCAAGTTTTCAGCTGTTTGTATATGAGCAATACATTCCTGCATTGTTTTTATGCTTACACAACTTTACTGAAAGCATTAAAAAAAACAGTAAGCAGCCTTCTTTTATTTGAGGAACACCTGCAACAGCAATTTTACAGATGATACTCATAGGTTAAGCTGGCCCCACTTACACCTTATGCCCAGCTGAATAACTGAAAATGTCATCCCAAGAAACACTAAGGCACAGCCAGGGTGTGTTCTGCAACTGCTGCTACTTTAAGATTAGCAACCACATCTATTAGCCCACAAGTGGATGTAAAAAGCAGGAACTGCACATTTCTTATCACTTGACAGCTGATTCCACCCGCTGTGAAAAAGCTCTGCTGTCTACAGCCTTGATTCAGCACAGCATGAGGAAAATGGCCTGTGACAACCACACTGCACATCTAAAACACTTTACAATTATAAAAAGGTAGGAGGAGAAACAGGGACTGAGCAGAGGTGCCACTTACAAAAACTTAAAGGAGCATTATTGAGAAGAGAGTGGGTTTCGCAAGAAAACTAGGATGTGCAATTCTTTTCATCTCCAGCCTGCATCTGTGGGAGACATGAAGCAAGAGAATAGGGAAATCATCCACTAAGAGCATTACATGCTTTCTTTTACCACAGAACTTCTGGCAAACTACCAGCAAGCTTTCTTCTTTATTATGACAGCTATGTAATATTAATAGCATTTAGTAGCTGAGAAACAGACAGTTACCCCTCAGAAATACAGCTGCAAAACCAAAGATAAATAAGCCCTGACTTCTTAACGAAATAAATTGCAACTTCCACTCTTGACGTAATATGTGGATACACAGATTTAAAACTGTAATTGTAAGCAATGGGCTCTTTTTCCCCAGCAGACAACAGTCAGGCCCATAAAGGAGAACTGCTTGTTATAGTAACTTGGGCTTCAACTCACCCTCCAAGACTGGGGGGCGGGAAGGTGACTGGAAACCCCTCCCAACAGCCAGGGAGGGCAGCATGGGCAGGGAGGGCAGCACGGGCAAGGAGGACAGCACAGGCAGCACTGGCAGGGAGGGCAGGGAGGGCAAGGAGGGCAGCACGGGCAGGGAGGGCAGCACGGGCAGGGAGGGCAGCACGGGCAGGGAGGGCAGCAGATGCAGCACAGGCAGGGAGGGCAGCACGGGCAGGGAGGGCAGCACGGGCAGGGAGGGCAGGGGGGGC
>NW_009953579.1:39841-89700 GCF_000747805.2 Chaetura pelagica | reverse complement strand
GGCCCCACCGGGCCCCCCGGGCCCCCCCAGGCTGCCCCCCTGCTCCCCCGGGAGCTGCTCTGCCCGGTAAGCCGACGTTGCACGCGGACCCGGAGCTGTCATTACCTGTGACAGGTGAGGTGACGGAGTTCCTTGGAAAGCCCGCTGGAAAAGCCTTCAGGGGTGCCTGCAACCACAGGGAGGCCGAATTTGCAGCAGTTGAAAGCAGCCCGTTGTAGAGCATCAGTCCCACTTTAAAACAACACCTGGGAGACCTAGCAGATGTGTTCTGCTCAGGCTGTGGGAAACGCACTGATACAGAAGACCTATTGGTAGATCTGTGCTGATTTCTTGTGGTCAAGGATCCTGTGCTCAGTGGACTTTGGCTAGAAGAAGCCCTCACCAACATGAGACCCTGAGTGTCGGCCCAGAGGCCCCACTGCCACCCCTCCACCTCAGGACAAGCACTTAAAGAAAAGCTGGTGTTTCTAACTGAGTTTCTACCTCCTGCTAAACCCTACTTATGTAAAAATCGCTGGGTACAACAAAAATCAGTGGTACATTCTTCACCTTTCCAATGGATTATTTTTCAGATCACAGCCAGAAAAGCATGCTGAAGACAAGGCCAGTGTTTCATGGCTCCTACCCACCTACCCCTTCATAGCTGTAAAACTTGGTGTTCTCAACTATGTCTGATGCCTCCTACTGCATCAGGCTACTACTCAGCTGCCTGGCAGGCCACAATCTGCTCTTCTTCTCCTGGTTCCTGTTTGCCACGGAAGGCACCCAGTGTCGCATTCTGACAGCCATGCAAACTGCCAAAATCCTGCTGGATGTGTGCTAGGACATCCTGAACTTGGTGCAGATCTTCCTGTTATCTTCAGCACCGTGTATCAGAAACCCTCTCTGCTGATGAAGGTCCTTTCCAAGGACCTTTTCCCCTATTTGAGCAGCTCCCAGCATCACAAGGCTGTTCCCAGAATCAGCCAGTTGGTAAGTGCACTGACTGGGAGTTAAACAGAAGCAGCCTTGTGGCACTTGCTGCTTGGACCAGTCAATTTCCAGGAGTGTTGAGTACATCTAAAGAAATCATAGCAGTGGCAGGAGAAGTGGTTTTAGGTCCAAATTATTATCTGAGGCCAAAGGGAATAAAACAGCTCTGAAACCAAGTTCCTGTCTCTGGCTTTGCAATAACTTCCTGCTTTCTTCTGCCTTCTTAAAAACATGGAGGAAAGCTGCCACGTACCAACATTTTAATAATTGTCTCTCAATACCCAAAGTACCTGACACAGCAAGAAGAAACTTCTCCACAGAGACCATGCAATCCTGAAGCACATTTTGGAAATAGCTGCCAGGCCTCATGAATAAAAAGTGACTTACAAAGTGCATTAGATTATCACTGTGTCAGCTACTACCCTAGTAAGGGTTTCTGGCTTTATCACAGACATCAGATACAGAAAATAGCTTATTAGGCCTAGCTCATCCTCGGGGAACACAGCAGCATTATTCTCTCTAAGGTAAGCGCAAGTGCTTTGTTTTACCTAGGCAGGAGAGATCTGTGATTGATTTCTCATCTGCAAGGTCCTAAGTATAGAAGTGCCAAAGAGCTGAGCTGGGCAAGTTCTCCTCTCCTTGTGTCCAGAGCTTTACATCACTACTTGCTGATCAACTGTCATTTGACTGAATTATAATCCTCCTATACCTACCTGGTTTCAGTCACATCCTTTTTTCCCCCCATCACCTGGCAATGTCATCCCTGTTTTTCCCTACCTCTGCCATAGGGTTGTGAATATCCAGAACACACTTGCTCAGAGCTGTGACATCCATAAGAAAGGGAAATGCTCTGAAGAGCTAACTCAGGTACTGAAATCTCCTTTCAGCCATAGTGGGGCTGAAAACTGGCTTGCAGCTTGTCAGAGCACTGAGAGGCCTCAAACATTGTGAGATGCTAATGGGAAGGCCCCGAGGACATCACATCAGCTGGGAACTCTTCATGTCCCTCAACGCACTCCTTTACCTATTCTTCTGCTTGCTGTCCTGTCCTTCATTCCAGTGATTACTTGTCAGTCCTTCCCCAATGACAGCTGTGTGTTCCCTAGACCTGCCTTTGTCCCCATCTTTTTTTTGTTTGTTTGTTTGTTTGTTTAGGTGTTGATTTCTTTTTGGGTTTTTTGGTTGGTTGGTTGGTTTTTGTTTGTTTTCCAACTCCTTCTACAAGTGCAGTGCAGGATTTGGTAAACCTCCCTGGTTCTGTTTTCCTCCCCTCCTTCCAACTTGCCTGCTAGATGTTAGGGTTCTTGTTCCTTTCCTGATTGTAGTTCTGGCCACACACATCTCTGCATCGTTCCTGCTTCCAGTGGTTCTGTCCCCAACCTTTTCCCCATACGTATCATCCCTCAAAGTGTCTGAAGACTCAATAGCTTAAGGTGTTCCCTGGGAGGAACATGAGCAGGTGGATAATGAAGGCTGGACTTCAATGAAGGGTGGTTGAGGTTTCTATTTGGCAGTGCTGCAAAAGCCAGCAGGAGCCTTTTCAGATTTACATCTCTCACTCCCTCTTAATCAAGTTGCCTCACGTGTGGGCTGAAAGCAATTCTGCTGTCAGTCATTGCCATTGGTTCCTCTTTCAACCAGATATTCACTGAAACAGCAATGGATAAAAAGGAACCTAGATGCCAGTCATCAGGCTAGAAATTCCCATCCCTGAGTCAGTGCATATTTTAATCCAAATGGAAGATCTAACAAGAAGAGCTGGGAGCAAATAGAAACTAAGCTAATAGTCTGGTAGGATGCTTCCTTGGGAGATGCAATATCAAATCCCCTTAGAGAAAGGAGGCTTCATTGAGTCTTTCAGCATCCTGCACAAACTCTATATACCCACTGGGCTGCTTGGTAGAAGGGAGGCAATACTGACACTTTCACCTTCACTCTCCCTTTCCATCTTCCTCCTTGTCTTCTTGATGGAAACTCTATTAGAGGACTTTGAAGCTGCCTTTAAATATGTGGACCAGAAAGACTCAGTGCATACAAGGGCCTGTTATCCTACTGAAGGGCCTTGAAGCAAGCTTCCTCTGCAAATGCTCTCTAGGAATATAAACTCTCATGGGATAAGGAGTAGATGAATGATTAAAGATGGGGAAATAAAAGGTGGAAATAAACAGCAATCTTTCACAACCGAGGGAGTTATCCAGAGCACTATCAGAGGGATGAGTGTTGAAGGCTGAGATGTTCAATGGACTCGGTAAATTACCTGGAAAATGAGTAGGTAATAAATGTGACAGACCTCCTGGTGGCATAAGGGTATACTGAGTAAAACCAGAGAGGTTATCTCTGAAGAGCTGTGAAAAAAACATATGCTATCAAGTGACAAGGTGAGAAAACAGCAGAAAAATTGCAACCTAGAAATTCAAAATAATGGACATGGGAAAAGCAGTGCTGACCTCATATCAAGATGGGCTCTTGAGCTGATTCTTAGAAACAATATCAACTTCGTTTATGTTCAGTAGCTGTTACAAAGTATTAGGAATACTTAGGGAAGGGATAGAGAACAGAACTGAGAATGTCAGCATAACATGGCGGTGCATTTGCATTTCAAAGATTGCGTGTGCTTGGGCTGTGCCATCTGCAAAAGTCACAGAATGTAAAGGGCATGGAGGTGAGCAACAGGAAAGATTTGAAACTGCTTCCATAAATAAAGACCAGAGCCAGCCTAAGACTGGAAAAGAGACAACTGAAGGATGATGATATAAAGGTATTTTAAACCATTAATGGTTTGAGGACAGTAAATAGGGAGTGATTGTTTGCTGTCCCTTCCTTGCATAAACTGAGGGGAGTCAAGTGAACTACTGGGTGGAAACTCAGAATAAGCCAACAGGAAGTTAGCTGCAGAGCCACTGTGGGACAGACACAGGAAGCTTACATGGTTTCTGAAACACTTGAAAACAAATTCATGGAATAAATTCCACTGAAGGCTTTTGCCTGCAATCATGACCTCTGTGGTCAGGAAGTCACTAAACCAAATTCCTGTAGGTATATTCTGGGGGAATAAACCTGTACATCTGTCCTGTTCTTGAATCTGTAGCTAGACACCCAGTGCTGAACACCAAGCCAGGCTGGTTGCCTTCTCATCCAGTGCTACCAGTACAAGAGCTGAATAGTTAAGATTACCAAAGCCTTGTGTGAACAAATAAGTAATGGATTACTGTACATCCCACAGTTCACTTGTCAGGTAGTTTTCTTCCTGGATCCAAAGAGACTGTCTGAAAGCATGATCCTTCCCTACAAGTCTCCTGTTTTGAGCTGACTGTGGCTACAAGCCCACGAGTACAAAGCTACTTAAGGGGAAAACTTGTTCTTATTCCCTGCCACATGGGGACAGAGGTGAAGTTCAGGAACCAGCAGGAATTCATAATTTCACCCGCTTTGGCAACTTATGAAAACAATACAGCCTTTATCTGCAAATTTAGATACTGCCAACTGATCTTTTCAATTTTGCCCTGTACAAGGCCACTAAACTATAGTCTATTTTAAAAGAGACTAGGCTGCAAGTGGATAGTATGCCTTAAAAAAACCCAACCAAAACAACTCCTCCTCCCCTTCTAAAAACCTCATGAAGGTGTGTTCCCAAAGGCATGCTCCAAGACTACTTTGTTGCTTCTCAGTGAGAAAACTTTAGTAACTGGGAGAGACTGATGTGTGTCTACATGCCAAGTTTCACTCTGCCTCTCCCATTCTCCTGTCGTGCAATGGTTGGTGCCTCACAGAGAGCAGCCCTGGTTTTTCCTGTTCTGCTGCCCACTAGGTTACTGGGAAAACATCTCAAGGGTACTTGTCCAGGCTGCCTGTGGCTCCTCTGTTGACTGTTGTGTGAAGAACTTGTCTGCCTCTTCTTGACCTCAGATGGGGATGTTTTTGCCTTCCAGCACCTTTGTGTGAGGTGCTTCCTGTAATCCATAATTTCTGCCTATTCCAGCCACAAAGATGACACAATGCAGGCAGCACACCCAAGACCCACAAGAGTGGAGGGACTAGGAAAGCACATCTTACAGCAGGCTGGAGACCCACAGTACATGCTCCAGTTCTGATGTGTTTCCTCTACATAGGCTGAGATACATCACATATTTTGTCTGTCTAATGGTGGTGGGTGGGTTAAAAATCAAATCTGGCCAAAACCTGCAAGTGGAGAATGTCAGTTGAGATCTAACTGAGAAATCAGGGCAATCAAATCAGAGCTCTGGGACTAAGGCTAGATTCAGCGTAGCTTTTAGGCCATAGGAAGCCTTAAAACTGAAATCACAGAGAAGAGGGAGACATGTTTTCCATGCTATAGGTGTAACCTTATCAAGCTTCTCATCGGGAAGAGGAGACAATTTCCTGCTTGGTGCTTGATCAGTTAGCAGAATACAGAGCAGCTCTCAGATATTTGTCTTCCATGAGGGACTTCCAGGTTATCTTGAAAACTGCATGCATGCAAAATTCTCCAGTTTCAACAAGTCCTAAGTGTGGCAAAACACAGATAAGCATCAATATTAACAGGCAAGACTCAGTAAGTGAGAAGCTAGTTCTATTTACCCCTCTCCACCCCTTCTTTTTTCCCCAGTGCAGGCTGCATGTTGACCATGAGCAGAGGAAGAGTTTAAAGCAAGGAAGGTTACAAAGCAATCTGCCAGTCAATAATACCACTAGGAGGTGCACGTTGCAGTGACTGACTGGTCTGCACAGGTGATGCTGTCACAAGGAAGAACAGCATTTGTCAAACGATTGTGCACAGCTTGGAAAAAAAACTAATTGAAAAAAAAAAAAAAGCTACAAAGAATGTTAAAAAGAAATAGATGCGTATTTATATTATCCCACTATTAGGTTTAAATCCAATGGGTCAAGGAGGAAATAAGAGGCTGAAGCATCCCTAAGCTGTCATCCGTGCAGCAAGAGCTGGCACCGCAGAGCTCTGGGCTGCTGCTCTGTGCAGAGCTGGACTCAGCTGAAGCTCCTGAACGATGAAGCACCACACAAGCACATACTGGTTGTTTCTGCTGCATGTGGTTAGATGCATCCCAGGCATTATCTCTGGCATATAGCTCTTTAAGCATGACATAGTACTAACCAGCAAGACAGATAAGTTAGAAGCAGTGGTGGTCAATGCCAGCCTTGGCTGCAGTGATCATGATCTGGAGTATTGTGTCCAGTTCTGGGCCCCTCAGTTCAAGAAGGACAGGGAAGTGCTTGAAAGAGTCCAGCGCAGAGCTACGAAGATGATTAGGGGAGTGGAACATCTCCCTTATGAGGAAAGGCTGAGGGAGCTGGGTCTCTTTAGCTTGGAGAAAAGGAGACTGAGGGGTGACCTCATCAATGTTTACAAATATGTAAGGGGTGAGTGTCAGGGGGATGGAGTTAGGCTTTTCTCAGTGATGACCAGTGATAGGACAAGGGGTAATGGGTGTAAATTGGAGCATAGGAGGTTCAAGGTGAATATCCGAAAAAAATTTTTTACTGTAAGAGTGACAGAGCACTGGAACAGACTGCCCAGGGAGGTTGTGGAGTCTCCCTCACTGGAGACATTCAAAACCCACCTGGATGAGTTCCTGTGTGATGTACTCTAGGTGACCCTGCTCTGGCAGGGGGGTTGGACTAGATGATCTCTCGAGGTCCCTTCCAGCCCCTAAGATTCTATGATTCTATGATTCTATGATAGCTTGTTCATACCATACAGATAAGTTATCAGCTGAGCCTCCCAGCTCCAGTTAAGCAAACTCAGTTTTGGGTGTGAGATGCACAGCAGATGCAGTTTGCCTCAACCCCTTTCACAAAATCAAGTGGGCGGTCAAGCTGTTTTGTTCAGCCAAGTGCTTCAATTGCTTGATCCAGTCTGGCCTTTCAGCTCAGCCACTGGCAGTCCCAGCTTTGCTGCCAGGACCAGCACAGCAGCACTGCACCAGGTGGAACAGCAAGCACCAGCTGCCAGGCAAAATGAACAAACTGCTGGAGAAGTGCAGGAGCAGGTGGGAGGAAGCAAGACAAACAGGAATGAAGTTTAAACTAGCACCAGGACAAGTCCCTGGGGGTTTTTGCCCTTGTGGCATGGAAGCTCATTTGAGTTACTAGTTTGCTGCTATCACAACTAAGATTAGGATACTCACATTCAGACCTAGCCCTAGAGCACATCCTAGTTTCAATCTCTGGCTACTTTGTATGCCAAAAGTTGACAGGTCACCTTTGGCTGCTAGAGCATTGCCTGCCCAGCAGCTGTGCCCGCCTGCCTGGCAGCACTTGCGTCCCTCTCACAGGCAGTACAGTGAAGCAAAACCAGGGGGCTCAAACCAGGCCTTGCTTAAAGCATGAATAAGTGATACTGAGCACAGAAATGAAAAATCTCTACAAAAAAACCATCAGAACTGTACTGTAGGGAGTTCATCAGTGGAGAAAAAAAAAGCTCAGCAGATACCAAGCTGCAGGACCTCCTTCTTGCCAGGCTCAGCAACTGGAAAGAAAAAGCTCAGACTCTGGGACTGGCACCAGGCAGGGGACAGCACTTAGAAGGAGAGTACAGGCCCCCGTGTCAAGCTCCTGAAGAAATAGTAATGTAGGGAGAACAAAGCCTGTAATTGCTGCTCAGGTTACACATTTCTGCTAACAACTCGGATAAAAAGACAAACTCTTTCACAATGAGGATTGTAAGGCATTGCCCAGTGAGACAGTGCAGTCTCCATCCTTGGAGGTTTTAAAGACCCAACTGGATAAAGTTCTGAGGAACCTCGTCTGGCCTCAGAGCTGAGCCAGCTTTGGTCAAAGATTGGACAAAAAACTTCCTGAAGATTCTTCCAACCTGAGTTGCCTTATTATAGACCACAAATGCTGCCACTCAAAGCCCTGTGGTTTGGGTAAGCAGTGCAGCTTGCTGCAGCACTTCGTTTTTATTCCCCATGGAAGCTCCCACTCACGTCCGCACTTTGCAATGCCACAAACAGCCCCAGCCCACTTTTAATCATTTAGACACCAAACTTCTGGGAGAAACACAAGCTCCTTTCTGGAGGGAGACAGGTCCATGCAAGCACAGGAGAAGCTGGAGAGGTAGACTTACCTGCTGTAACCTTGCATACTGAGTGAGGTAAAACTTCACAAGGTCCCACAGCAGCCATGTCTCCCCAAAACTGAGTGTGACTCCTCCAGGCTGCTCTGGTGGAAAGGGGGTCTGTCTGACCTGAACAGTCACTGCAGCTGGTCTCCATTGCCAAAAAAGGGTGTAGGTAGCTGCCATCAGCCACTGCCTGCTGTGTGGAAACAGGGCTCCAAATCCAGACCTTGGCCTCCAACAAGACCAACTCTTACAAACTCTTCAGCTTTGCTCCCCTCATGTTCAGCCAAAGCTGCAGCCTCTGCTTTAATTGCAGAGCCCTCCACCTTCACCTGAAACAGCACAGCAAGGATTTCCTCACCGCAGCTAATACCAGGAAGAGGTGAATACATCTGTACAAGCCTCATCATCTCATTGTCCAGCTCCTGTCCATTACTAACCACCTCAGCAAAGCCCATGTCTGCTCCAGCTGCAGGATTGGAAGAGGGACAATGTCATCTCCCCCCCGAAAATCCAGTTTTGGATGCCATACCAGCTGGTAAACAGCAACCCCCTCTGTTCTCTTGCTGTCTTGCAGCAAAGCAAGTTGCTCACATACAGGACTAACATCACCCTGAATTGTCTGCCAGGAGACAGCTGACTGCTTTTAAAGAGGATCTGTTAACCATCTACCCAAAAGAAGGCACTAGGAGGCAAGAAGGATTACATACAGGTTTTTAAAAAAGACAACCCTCCCAAGTTGTGCCTGGTTCATGGGGCCCTTTCCCACAAAATGAAAAGCTGGGGAAAAGGCTCTCTCACCACACTCCTTCATCAGGTCTGGAACACAGCTTCCCACAGAAACAACAGGCTACCCAACAGTAACCATGCTTTCAGGTCTACTGTTGGTCTGAGGATATAATCAGTGGTGGGCCAGGAGGCAGCAGCAAGGTGCCAGTGGGAAGGTGGTGGCACTTAGTGGTCCCTGTCCCCTTTTAGAGGACTAAAACCTGGATGCATTCCATCCCCACATCTCTCCCCTAACTCCATAACTGGCTCCCCAGGTGCCTTCACAGCAGCCTCTCCCCTCACAATCCCAGCTCCTGAGTGCCTCACAGCTCACCTGTTACCTACCCCTTGCTTCAGTTCTGATGGAGCATTATCATTATCATGCAAGCTCCAGCTCCCCATGGTGACAGGCCCCTCCCCACCCACCTGGGGATTTTGAGAGAAGGCAGCCTTCTGCTGCTGTACCAGCCACAGCTGGCTATCCAGAACACTGTCACAGGAACAACAGCACCTTGCAGTGGAACATGGACAACGAATACAAAACTGTTTCCAGGCATGCAAAACCACTTTCCTGGGAGAAATAGGAAGGCAGCCCCTGTTACGTACACTCTTCCCACAGCCACATGCCTTCTGCTTAGCCTAGTAACTACTCAGGCTGTGAGGAGATGCCTGCAAGTTGGATCTTGCCCTGGTCTAGGCTGACATAGTAGTGTGCATGGTGGAGTGTGGGAACCTCTGGCGTTGATTCATTATGAGTGTGGGCAGGGCGACTCCTTGACCTGCAGAGAATTTTCTCCTTCAACTAAATTACCAGTATACAATTACACTAAGACAGCATCTAGTTTTTTTTCAATCAGATGCTTCTATTGGTCAGGTACTTCACTGCTAAAAAAAAAAAAAAAAAAAAGGATTTTCTTTCCCCGTGTACCTATTAAGGATTCATTCAGTGAACCTGGAAGATGCTTTTCTGCAGACTGACACATTTTCACATTTTTGAGCCATCCAGAATGGTGATCCACAGCACTAAAAAGGGATAAAAAGTTCAAATCTGATACAGAATTAAACTTTTACATATTCCTAACCACCAACTAAAGTGGTACAAGAAAACAGGAAGAAACAGACGCTCTGGAAAGTCTTGAAACAAGAAACCCAACAAAATCAGAAGAAAGTGGTTTAGAAGAGCCTTTAAAATGAATTTTATTGTCAGAATTTTACAAGTAGCCTTCAGTGGCATCATACAAGAAGAACTCTGTTGCAAAACTCTAATAAATAGTCTGCCCCAAGTCCCAAAATATTTTTTGAAATAAAATAAAAACCAAACAAAAATAAAAGAGAATAAAAGCAAGACTTCAGGATGCTCAGAGATGTTAGCAATATTTCCCATTTACAAATAATATCAGGCATTATATAAATCTCCTTCATACAAGTAATTAAAAAACCCAAAACATTCTAAACCTTTACAAAAGCACTCCAGAAATAGTTCCAAAGAGATCCATTTCCATGACAAAACATTAGAGAAGAACTCCATGGGGATTAGCATCACAAATGAAGTTTGAGGTTGAAGTGTAGTGTGTACTTGTATGGAGCAGGATTAAAGAGCATGAAAAAAGGATTTGAAAAGAGTATGGAAGTTTCCATGACAAGAGGCTATGCCCAATGATTGTAATCTGTCTATTTAAGCATGTGGTGAAGGGGAGGGAGTGGATGCTCTTGAAATTAAACCCCTGCCCTTTTATGCAAGGCAATATTTATTAAGGTAGTGACTGTATCCTCAGAAGGGAGTAGCCAAGGTTTCTCAGCACGCTGCACAGTTCAGTGCCTGTGCAGACTGCGGCGCTTTACAAGTTGGTTTCTGACACCTAAGTAATATTTTCTGGTGAGGTGACATGTTGTGGCAAGTTAGCTGTTCCTTCAAAGAAGAAATTAACTTTCGTGGCATGAGGCAGTTTGGGAAATCTCGTGCTAGACAGTTTCACTGGGGATTGGGGATTTCAGAGCTCCAGTCCTATCCCAGTACTTTGAAAAATACACTTCTCCAATTGACCTTTACATATTCCTCTGTCTACAACAGTAAGAGACCTCTCATGTAATAAAACACAAGTTGAATAAACATGTGATTTGAGAAGTCCAGAGAAATGGAATGGGAGGGCAGATGCATGGAGATGGTTTATGTGGATTTTCATGGAAACAGTTCAGGGGAAAGAAATCTTAATCTCTTTACAACTTCTGCCTAAGTCTTCTGCACGTATGCAAGTAACAGATTCCCCTGGAAGGGAAGGGGATGATACTTCAGTGGTACAGCAACAGTACTCAGTATCTCTTAGCCTGCCTGATACAGTATGAACTGCAGCATGCCTAATTTTGCTGTTTATAAAGTAATTTGCAGCCATTGCTTCCACAGGAAACAAAGGCTACCAGAAATGCTAATGTGTGATAGATGTGTGATAATATGCCTCACCCATGGCTCTGGTCTCTAGTCTCTCTCCAAACGCTGGTTGTACTGCACCATACGCTATGGACACGCGTTCTCTGTAATGTATGGGAAGGTAGCACTAGCCATCAAGCGCAAATTGCCAAGGAGACACCTAAAACATTGCATTACATCCCCTTGTCTGTGGCATACTTCAGAAAACAATGTAAGAAAAGCAGTAAAATAAACATTTTTTTCTAAATTTCTAGATGTTGTAATATTTGCCAAAGCTGCAAGGAAAAGCAGATTATCTGAAACGGAGAGAAAGGAGTTAATGGAAATAGAGGCAGATGGAACAGCAAGCCTGATCCCACCTCCAAATCATTTTGTACATACAGATAAAGAGACAATGTGCAAAAAATAGACATTCACATTTTAGCAGTTAAACTTTTATTTTACCTTTTAAAATTATTTACTTTTTTTTCTACAAAAGGCAGACACTGATTGTTGATCTGCAATTGTTCTGAGTGCACGCAGAGATGCAAAAAAGGGTTATTGGAGGATGAAGGACAGGGAGGTGCTCTGACTATACTTTCACACGTCATGATTAAGGTGGCATTAAAGCTTAAGTCCCAGTAATAATATTCATAACAGATAGTTTCCTTCCCTGTACACTGTTCTCAGTTCATATCAATTGTGTTGAAAACCCATTCAGTGAATTTCTTCAGTTTCTCAGTTGCATTCTGGGATTCCTCCTGTAACCTCAAGTTGTCTTCCCGCAAATGTTGCACTTCAGCCTGAAGACTGGCCTTGTCCTCTTTTTCCTTAGGCATGAGGAAAAATACAGATCTTAGTGGTAATTTTAGGCCATGCTTCCTACCTATATAGAGAGCATGAGTCATTCTTAATAAGGATTTTATGTGCAGTGACGCATGGGTTTGTATCTAAGGGACATTTGTGACATTTAACTCCGCACTTTTTGCATGAATGAGCAGGATTTCTATATAATATATAATTTCTATATATTAAAATCTAATACAGAAGCTGGCTCCCCAGGTGGTGAAATAAAATTGGGCATGCCCTGTTCTGTATGTGCCAGTCTGTACAACTGCTGATTTGGTTAACTTAATAATGGATAGGAAGTATTCCTGCAAATACTTGTCCAGCTAAGAGACTTTTCTTTCCACCACAGCAGATCCTTCTTGGACCAAGCAGGCAGTAACACAATATAAGAAGTTTCCATGGTAGACATTTTATGTTTAGGTAATACTCTTACTTTTCAAAATTAGCAGGATATCTTTACCTGGACTAACATCAAGCTTTTTGCAGTGTCACCTGAAAAAGGAGTGGAGGCACTCAGAATCACCCTCTCATTTAAGCAGAGGAATCAAATGCCAACAAATTCAGACACTCCACTCTAGCCTTGCATAGAAGTACTATATGAGAAAAGAAGTAAAGAAATGTCTTCTTCTCATCCAAGGAGGAGACTGTCAAAGACTCAGGCATGGCAAAGCAGGTTTATACAGTTATAAGCATCACCTATTGGCACTAAAGATACGTCTTATATATTTTCTGTAATTAATTGTTTACCTTCCTTAAATCCTCTTGTAACATCTTCAGCAAACCTTCCAGTTGGTCCACTTTAGAAGCAAGAGTTGGAGGAGATTCTTTACTGTTGAAAGCAAGAAACAGGAATAGGTATTGATACGATTTACTGTATTCACACAGGGTAGCTAACAGCCTCATCTATCCCAAGTGGCTTTATGTATACTCTCAGGTATACTACGAATTCACAAAATTAATACAAAGACCCTAACAAAGAGTACATGAGAAACATGCAGCACATTAATCCACAGAACACATTTAACTTGTAATTAACTTGGGCCATCCCATCACTTGATATCTAATTCTACTCAATATATGTGCATGGAGTTACCATTGCTTTGGATATGTTCATTAACATCTCAGAACCTGTAAAAAGGTTCAGCTGTATCTGTGATTCCTCCATTTTCACTTCCCACCACCATCTTCGTAAGAACTTGAGAAGAGTTCTGTGAAGCCTGGAGATGGCTTTCAAATAAAGATATTCTTATGCTCTTTTCTTTGGTTTGTAGCTGAGGAAGCCTGCAGATCTGGTGTACTTACTTACCCAGTATAAGGCTTTAACTGTGCACTGAGCTGGTCCTCAGCCTGATCACTACTGGAGGCAGCACTCACAGGTCTGTGATTTTCATCAGCAGCAGCAAAGAATGAAGCTCGCTGAACTGAGAAGGCAAACACAAAACAGCCATGGCAGCAGTAATGACTATCTGCTCATGCACAGTGCAACAGCTATGCTGCAGGATCTCAAAGCAATCTAAGAAGTTTGTCTCAAGCAAGATAAAGTGATGATATGACAGACCAATATTCACTTGACAGAAGCAAACTGGCATTTCAAGTGTTTGCACCAGGTTCTCCACTGTTGGATTCAACAAGCAAGTACTATCTCTGGCACGATACTGCAGGTTCACACAGATCATGAATCACCCTCAGGCTAAAGAGCTCTCCAGGAAGGAGATGTTAGAGAGTGCAAAGCAGAAGTACCACAGTAACTCTCTCAGAGTCATCCCAAGGCCAGTTCCAAGACAGGCAACAAGCCAAGCTGAAACAACAGTAGCTGTGCAGAACTTCCTGCATAACGCTAGCCAGTAACTCAATGACTATATTTAGCTTCCTTCACTCCATAAAGGATTCCTTTATCTTGAAGTAAAAGCTCACTGTGCACAATTTACATGTGGAAAATAAAATTACCACTGTAATTTTTCAAAACCCGAATTTTTTTCCTTATGCCTTAGAAAACTTCCTCAGATTGAAACGTGAAACCTCTTTCCTGCCTTGTGTCTGTATTTTTTTTGTCCTGTAACTGCTCAGATGTTTTAACACACCTCTAAATAACTATCACATGTGGTGTGACTGTAAACTACCAACTGTCCCTACCTCTAGCCCAAACACTAATATAAACATGTTAGTTTAATAAATTAACATTTCTCTCCCTCAGCAGCTGCTGGTCTCTCTGTAAACAGAACAGCATTGTCATCCTACGTTTGGAAAATTTTTATTCTATGCTTTCAAGAAGGCTAAAATTAACGCCTTGGTATTTGATGGAATTTTTCTCTTCCTTTTGTCTTTTAATGAAAATACTGAAGGTTGATGTAGCTCAGGGATCTAGGCAGCTTTTGTTTCAGCTGGTTGCAGATACCACTATTTGTAACTTTGGAGACTTGTGCTGGAGACACCAACCAAAGTAGAAGAGATGTGACCTGGATCACAAACCAGAATTTAAGCTACGTGGTACTTGTCAAACCCTACTGGCACCTGGCAGAGACTAGAGACTGGATTATTTGGATTATGTTGACATCAGACAGCTTTTGCCTCTCCAAGTAAAATCTGAATATATTTTTATAGCCATGTGATAAAGGTGTCAGCCAATACATTACCCCATCTTTTCTTCATCTGAGCTGTCAGTTTGTTACCTTCTCCACACCAGCTTAGACATGAACTGTCTTAATTATGTATATGCCTACTACCAGAGAACAGCCAAGAAAGCAAGTTACTTGACAGCCTTCTCCAACCATGCAAAATAATGTCTAGAAGGTTCAGGATCAGTGAAAACACTTTCATGAAGGTGAGACAGCATTTATGCAGAGATTAGGAAAAGGCACTTCTGTTTAATGCAACTAGAAGACTTTGCCATTGGATTATAGTAACTGCAAGGTAAACTCCCTTTGGGCTGAAGTGTATTTAATTTTAAATTCAAATACATCTAGGCAGTGTACAGGTTTCTGTGGTTTACTAAGTGTTGAGGAGATGGAAAGTGCCACAGGATGAAATGACACTTATGTGCAAGTTTATGTATTCAGAGTATGCAAAGGGAAGAATGGCAATGGAAAAAGTGTAATACCAACAAGGCATGTTTCCCAAATTACCTTGGCAGCAGACTTCAGCTGCACTACAGAAACTTCTTGCTAGTGCAGTAAGCAAGCAATCATTAGTGTGCTCATAGGCTTTTCCCCTGCCATTTGACTTCACTTTTGCACTTCCATGACAGATGTCTTTTCCACCCTAGCTGTGATGTCTGCAGCTGCTCTACATGAAATGAAAAGTAGCCAGTTTCAGAGATTTAGCCAAACCATAGCACAAAGGGATTCCAGTATGAAGAAAGGATATCTGTGTATCACATACAAAGTTTTAGGCTGTTACGGTTTGAGTTGCTATATTAAATGAACTGAAGCTTCAGACTAAGTAGAAACAGTAACAACAACAAAAGCAAGAACCAAGGTTAAAAAAGACCACCACCACTCCTTAACAAAGCATGCAGAAAGACCAGCTTTCTAAGTATTATATTCTGAAAAGTTACCTTCAAAGGCTTTGGCAGCATCTACCAGGTTTGACCAATCCAGATCAGAGGCAGAATCAGGCAATGGCATAAGACCAGGGTCTGGCATGGGCTGCCGTCTTTGCTCCTGGATATCTGTGAGGGAACTGTCTGAGGCAGAAAACTCTCCTAGAAGAATGCAGAACAAATTATAAACTCCCTAGAAAAACCCCCAATATTCCACTCTTAATACTAATGCACTTCTATTTTTATTTTTTATGCTTTTTGAACCAGAATTCAGTAGGATGTTTGATCAACTGTAGTTGACTTGATACAGCCTGTTATAAGCCGCTTTTCTGAGACAGTGCTTTTCACCAGGACACTCATATGTCTGAATCTATGCAGCTTATAATTTCAAAAGCAACCTCTGCCTACCCCCAGCACTGCAACAAGCTTAAGATACTCAACTTGCTTCCTCATACCCTATGTCAGGGTACTAAGAAAGTTTTGAAAACTTTCTAGGTGGTATGAGAAGCACCAGAGGTATAGGGGTGAGAAGACAGAATGGGCACATGGGAGGAAGCTGCAGAGTAGAAGGGTGTGGTGAAGAATCCGGATACAAGCTCATTGAAAGACAAATGCCACTAGTTGAGTTGCCTTTTTTTCCTGCCCCCCTCTTTTTTTGTTTGATAGTCTAATAACTATATAACTTCAATAACTAAAATAATTTTCTAGTAACTTTAGCTAAATAATATTGCTGCCTGGGAAACAATGACCAGAAAAGCTACACTGCATTAACTTCTTTGATCTAAAATCTTGATTCACACAGAATTAGAAGAAAAAACGAACCATTTGAAAAATGCCGTTTTAAAGGTGTGAGCTGGATTGTTAAGACAGATGAGTAATTTTTAATAACTGGAAGCCAAGAAATACTTGTGGTATTAAATATCTCCAGCTCTATTTGGGGAGAGAGAGAGAAAGAGAAAGATTGATCATGCAGGCCCTATACTTCATAGAAAATGGAACATCTTGTTTTGTTGGCAAATGTCGAGCAGCAGAGAGTTTGGTATGGAAAAGAACTTGACAGTGAAAGAAGGTTTTGTTATTTTCTATTTAGAAAATATATGCATCAAAATGAAAAGAGACCAAGTGCTGGTTCCCACTTGTACTCAGACAGCATCAGTATTATCTGACCCCAAGCCCTCAGAAGCCAAATCCACCAGCCAGTTACAAGTGTAGCGAGTCTGCAAAGTTATTTTAGTGCATATAAAAAGCAGAAGAGAAGAGAGAAGAGAGCTCAGTTCCCTAACTCTTATGCAAGAAATGTTATACAGAAACAACAGCTCATGAAAATGTCAGGTTAAACACTGAGAACTGATGCCTGGTGATCACAGACAGATGAAAATAATTTAAAATAGATTTCTACAGCAGCCTTCACTGTCAAATGTATCCTGTGTATCTAAACACAGACTGTGCTTCGGGACCACTATAGTGAGTTGGATCTACTGGCAGCCTTGTGTTTTGCTCTTGAAACATACTAAAACATGAATAAATCAGAGCAGATACGTACTTCTTCAGAGTCCTACACTGCGAGACCTAGTTCTATTTCTGGAGAACACATTTAGTACACATTTACTTATGAGATACAGCGGGAACCTGTGAAAATTCCCCTTCTCACCAACTGAGAGATTCACATGCAGCAACGCAACCTATCAGATAAGCCTTCTGAGGCTTTTCAGTGAACTAATGGGGAAAAGCAGAGTGTCTTCTTGACAGCACTTTGCTAAGTAACTTCTTGTTAGCTGTTGATGTGTGACTAAAGTAACTCAAATCCTGTAAAATGAATAGAGTAAGGGAGTGAATTTAAAAGCAGTTCATGTAATAAAAGCTGTATCTGGAGTAGTTGTACACCCAAGTATTCACTAGTGTTTATTCACTTTCATATATTTTTCCTAAAAGTATTTTGTTCCCGTAATCTCACACTAAAGGAACTGACACCTGAAGTTGTCACTGATGAATAACCAGGCATATATTATTTGCCCATTGGTCCAACTGGTCCAGATGACTCCTGGAAGAAATGGTGGAAACTTACAGCCATTGAGGCAAGGTGCTCCCTCCACAAGGTAACTGCATGACCAGTCATGCAGTCTTATATCCACTGAAGTGAAAAAAAAAAATCCCTGTCCCATTTTATGTTTTCAGGTACATGACTTGACTCTCCTCGTTGTAGCAAAATCAAGATGGAAGCACTAATTGCTGTAGCAAACATGTTCCCTTACCATGATTCAAAAAGGATTCCTCTGAAAGTAGGAAAATGGGAACTACACTTACCATGCAGCGATTTCATTCCCAAAGTATATGACGGTCTCCGTAACGGCAGCGACTTTGGGAGAGATGGGTACGTGCTGGTGAACAGAACATCATTTGGCATGGCTTGGTCCAAGAGCGAGGCCCGCGAGGTGAAGAAGTGGTCCCTTTGACCACTGTAAATACTCTCATCTGACAAAGTCCTTTGCAAGGCACGCCTTGTGGTAGGAGTGCTGGGAAAGGGAGACTGACAGGACAGAGTGTGTGACTATACATTCATAAAAACAAATAAAAAGAAATGAGAAAAAAAAAATCAATAAAGAAACTTTTGAAGTCTATGTTGAAATAGTTTTGTAAAACTTTTTTTAAAATGAGAAAGCAAGTGGTAACAGTATTTCTTTTCAGAGTGGAAAAGAAAAAAGAACTAAAGTGATCTGCTTGGAAGGAGATAATAACTAGAAAACACTTATACATTTTATTCAGCCTGTGGCACATTCTACCTTTTAAATACCTTCCAGACTTTTCCTGAAGTGGAAGACTCAGGCAGCCTCATGGTTTCTAGAGCTGACGTGTAGCGGAGATAATGTTTATAGATACAGACTGAATGCTGCATAAACCAGAGTTCTCCCTGAGCCCTGGGGAGGCTGCCTTCCTACAGGCAGAGCACCAGCAAACGCCAACTGATTAAAGTCTCACATTACTCAACAATTGGAACACCCACCACTGCTTTGATTCTTCAGAAGGATTTGAATCGAAATGAAGTAAATAGTTCCATGAGTAAGAGACCTTATGTCTCATCATCATCCCAGCTTCCTCCACGCTCCACAGAGAAAGCAATGCTGTAAGTTAGCCTTGACTTACAGACTCACCAGTACCAGCAAACTGGTATCAGAGAACTTGTAACCATTCAGCAGAGACACTGATTTTCATGAAACCTGTAGCAACGTAAGTACCTCTAAGACATTTATCTGCGGTTTGGTGTAAATTTGGTCCAAAGGCTTTCATGGAAAAATGACAAACAGGAAGGAAGACCTCACCACCCTCACTTGTTCTGTAAGCAACTTTAAATAAAGATGATAATACGATTTCTGGAAAGAGCGATTAAACATTATAAAGAGTTGCTCATTTTCACGTAAAAATAGTTCTCTCTTCTCAGAAAGAGGCATCAAGTGTTTAAAGAGACAGTACTCTACTCCTGTGATCAAAATGCCACACTGCAAGGTGGGAGAAAAGTGTGGAAGAGGGACTTTTGTATTGGTACTGTACAGTGGAAGACAACCTGCCAGATTTTTACTTTTTTTGCCAAAATGTTACACATGTGAAGAATACAAGACTGCTGCACATTTTGGTTTTATGATTCAGGATCAGAAAATTAAAATTACTTCCAAAAAACATGCTATTATCGAAAGACAAAGAAGGACAGAGAAACCACATCCCATGCCAACTTTCTACTACATCAAATTCTCTCTCCTGTGCTGCCTCTCAGGACATGCCCCTCACAGTATGAACCTTGCATATACAGTTAACACTACAGAAAGGACAGCTCCTGGTACACAGTTGTCGCTATGTTACAGTGATGACAAAACTGTTTTTTTATTCTGAAATCTAAAAGCTCAATCAGCAGGTTCATGTTATGACCTAGTGAAATCTCCCAGTACTTGTCCCAAAGTGGCAAAGGAAACAGTACAAAAATATTTGTATCATAAAAGTAACTTTTTTAGTAAGATGAAATATAAATTGTGCAGTGGGCAGAAGTAGCAGTTACTTTTAAAATTGAAAATATTTAATTTATTGGTGTGAGAGAGTGTCATTAACTTGCTGGAACGTACCAAAAGTGTAACCTGAGTTAATATAGTTGTTGCAGTTACCAGGAAATAAAGATCGAGGTAAGAAGTTATTCACTAACCCTAAAGCAGAAAAACAATCAACTTCTTTTTATGGTCTTTAAACACAATGGAAGTTCTTGGAATGAGAGCAATCCCCTTGCTGAAAACAACCAACAGGAGATGCTCACACTGCCCATGTCCTGTTCCCCTCAGAACTACCACAGACCTAAGAAATCAGTATCTTGCCATTGGCAAGTTTTTTTTTGCTCCAGCCTCAAAGGCAACATCTGAAATAAGCTGTGTGTGGAATCTAGCACTTAGAAGTTTCAACAACCCACTTTGGGTTTTTATAAGCAAAGAAAGAAGCTGCAGCTCTCTTCTGCATAGTTGCTAAGGAAACCATTTGGGCTCTAGGAGATAAGCCTGAGTTGTTAGGCACTGACTGTTTATGAAGACTGTAGAGATCCAAGATGTTATATTCAAAATGATGGATTTTGAAAACAAATATAAATCTATTTTAATTATTAATAAATTTATAATTAAAATTGCTAAAGTTTAGGGAGCATTCTTAGTCCTTGTGCAGTAACAGTATTAGAGAAGCATAAAAGTGTGCTTTTTGCAAGGAGTTTCAATAGTGTCAACAAGTCCCTGTCCAGTGATGCAATCAGAGAAGAACACATCAAATGTGTAAGACAACACCTCAGACTTTTCCATGAGCCAGAAGTCCCAAAATGCTCTTTGCAATTTGGCCTTCTAGTCTCTTTACATTTGCACACAATGCTGTCATAGGACTGCAGTGTCAGTAATAATGAAACTGTTCCCCTAATATATTTCTCTCATAGATAAGTCTCTGGCAAATGGTTTCTATCCATGATGAGAATTCAGGGAATGCCTTGCATTTTATTTTCCTATTATGGGCGAGAATAGAAAAAAATCCTATCTGAGAAACTCTTGAGTCTAATGTAAAGTCCAAGCAAGTAAGCACTGTATGAATGAACACTTCAGCTTCAACTGCTTTAAAAGCACCCAGTATTTTCAACACAGAAGAAAGAACTCCATGGCCTTCATCCTTTTCCAAATTGTTAAAACATCTGGTATATTAGCTGCTACACCAAGGTAGCAATGAATTCAATCATCAAATTCTTATAAAGTTTAACTTTACACTTATTTTGTAACAAGAGAACTATGACTTGGATCAAAGAGGACTTATGCATTACTCTTCAGGTATTCCCAGATTTCTCTCAGCTGTGTCAAGAGACAACCAGCCAGACTCTCTTTAATGTACCTTAAAGTTCTTCTGGGATTCAGGTGTTGGGCTATCAAGATCTATCAATTTCTTCAGCTCTTCTTCAACAGTGGACTTGGATGCTCGTTTTGGTGATGCTCGTAGATCTCTTGCTGAAGCACGCAGCCGAGGGTGGGCCATTTCATTACCATCACTCTGGTGACGTCTTAAATGAAATGGAACAGACACATTCAGGTCTCAAAGCTCTGGGGCAGGAGGCATGAAAGAAACAGGAATCATAGCACCCTCAAGATTTTCCAAATAAAAACCTAAGTAGGGGGCATGGAGGAGGGAAGGAGTTCCTCTAATACAGCAGAGCCTTGTCTTAATGAATACCTGTCAAAGCAATAAACTTGTTTAAAAACATCAACTAGCAATATGCTTAAATGTTACCATAACACATTTTCCCAATAAGGGCTATCTATTAAAATATTGTGTATTCTGTAAAAACATAAAAAGCATACATCTTCAATGAGCCCCAAACCAGCAAATCACTAAGTTTCTTTAATCTTTTAAGTAGCTCTTCATAATGGAGCTCTCACAAAGTTTCACCATCTCCTTTTGACAGCCAGTTATTGTTATCATCTAGGGATACTGGGCTTCACCCGATCAAAGTCAAGAAGGGTTGAATAAATTACTTTGAAATGGGCTTTCTGAACCACTTGTTTTTCAAGTCATACTAGATTTAAAGAACAGTATTTTCACTAGTAGTTGTTTCTCAATGTCTCTTTCAAAAGGCACAGTGGCATGTTGTAACACCGAGAGATCTTGGCCTGCACTAAGCCAGTTAGACTGGATACTGGCAGGAATCATCAGGCAACATGGAGTGCCAGAGAGCTAATGCACAGCACACATGCTACAACATGGGGGAGAGGCTTAAGGAAAACTCAGGCTCTATGTTAAGAGGATTTTTGATATTTGCTCAAATTCCATTTTGAGTCACCTTTAAGAAGTCCCAACAAAAGATAAGCATTAATAGGTCTGAAATCCATACAGATCTCTAGAAATTATAAAAACTCCCTTATAAGTCAACACGGAATGAGAATGGGTAATTATAAAATATTTAAGCTTAACTGCAGAACTCTAGATTAGAGATTAAGTTCTACAGAAAACTAAGCATTCTATTAAATAGCCTTGGGCTGCTCTATACAGATATTTGTCACAGACCACAATGTTTTAACAACTAAAGCAAATAACCAAACAAGAGAACCAGAAGAGAGTCTTACTTTCTTGAATCCATAAATCCCACTGAGTTTATTGTTCCTTCTGGCTTTTTCCATCCAATCAGATACTTGCTAGTAGCACCCTGGCGAGGGTAGAACGTCCTAGGACCAGATGAGGAGGAAGAGGAGGAGGAGAAAGAAGGTGCAAGCTGGGGAGAAGTAGCAGAATGAAGCTCTTCTTTAGGAGAGCTTCTGGCACTGGTGAAAACAACCGGGCTGGCAGAGTGTCGTGAGCTCATGGTACTACAAAAAAAAAAAACCAAACAAAACCCAAACATAATAAAGACAAAATTTGCCTAAAATGTATATATGAGCACCTTGTTTAATTATTTTTAAAGCAGAACTCTGGACACAAGTTATCACTCATCAATAGTGGGTGGAGTATCAAAACCAGTTTGCTTATTCCCTTATTCCCCTTCACAATTGGGAAATCACAGTCATTACGCAGCATCAAAGTAACACAAGAGATTGTAGCTGAATCAGCAAGAAAGAACCCAAGTCCAATTTCTTGCTGGCTGTGGAAGCAAACATATTTTGAAGGAACATAAGCAACAGGAGACATCTCTTTAAGAGCCCACAACAAACAGCAGAAGAAATCCATACACCTTTCAAAAGGAGGCTTTCTGGATGTTGCCTGAAAAGCAGTTACCATTTGTACAAAAAAGACTTTTAAACTGAGAAGTCTGAGCAGGTCTCCAACACCTATCACAACTTGTCTAGACAGAAAAAAGAGATGGGGTGACCAACTGCATCTTATCATTAAAAGGAGAGGGGCTTTAGATGGGAGCTACTCTTCAGTACTGCTGATATTCAAATCTGATGCAACTTGCATAGTATCAGGAGCAGTAGGTCTTAAGACAGTATTTACTACAACAACCTTAAAAAGTCAGGTATTTCCAAGTACAGTTGGAGAGAAATGTTGTGTACAGCCTTCGTACTGAAATAGCATGATAGTTTTTTGTCATCTCTCTACAGAACTTTGCCATATTTTCATCCCTGTATCCAACACAGTGTTTGAAGCAGATGGGCTAGTGGCAAAAAAGTGTCTGACTGAGAAATAAAAATTAGCTGGAAGGCTGAATAAAGTCCCTGAATAATCTTTTATTTCTTAGCTTAACAGAAAATTCTTCACCACTCTAATAGTCAGTAATCTAATCTAATCTATCATTTGTCTGGCTCCTGCTGTAGTCAATGGAGAAATATCCTTAGGAGGTGACTCTCTTAATCTTATATTAGGTGTTTCAGACACACAATGAAAAATTAATGCTTTGGAGTTTCTCTTCTCTCTCCATTAACAACAGCTGGAGTCTAAAAAAATCACCTTAGTTTCATTTTCATAAGGCTCAAGTTAAGCACCATGAGCCCAAACACTTAAGTGCTGTGGGTTTAATGTGGAGTCTGAGTGGCTTTGAGTCTTCCCACCTCAAACAGCATGAGCTGCTGCAGCCCATGCTTCCATCTATTGTACACAGAGATAGCTGTGAAGTCCCTCACATCAGGGGCAAGATGCATCTCCCCATGTGTATGCAAGTCAAATGACAATAATAAAGATTTTATATTATAAAATTATTTCCTAATTCCCTCCACCTTTACATTCAAAAGACCTACGCAAAATACGGCAGGTTGGGCAAAGACAGGAAGAGATTTTTCCCATCCACCAAACTTGTGTATTTGGCCCTGCACTTCACAACCTTTGTATTTGTAACAGACATAAGTAAACAATTTATAGCAAGAAAGCAGAGAAAAATAAGAACTAGGGGAAGAGGCAGTAAATTTCTCTTCATTCCCCCCCATCCTCTTTTTCAATACTAAAAATAAACTCCTACACATACTGAGTAAACCAGCCAATCTGTGAGGCATCACCACCGCAAAATTAAACTGCCAAGACTTGGGGAAGGATCTTTGAAGAAAATGTATGGGATTATTTTTTCTTATTTATTTTTTACCCCCTTCTAAATACACTTAGGAAGTGGAGAGAAGTCTTTTGCTCCTGCGCAAGAAAGGGAAGTTCTGATCACATTTCAGAATTCTTTAATCCATGAAGTAGTTCTCAAGAAATGGCTAGTTGTGAGAAAACATTTCTTGAGAAAAACTAGTAACAAAAATTAGATAGGCCAGTACTGTTGATCCTTAATATTACTAGACAAAAGGGGTAAAAAATGATGTTCAATGTGCTACATAAGTACATTATATTATGTATCATATAATAGATTCTAAGATCAGCCAGGCAAATAAGCAAGAAAATTAGCATGCAGTTTTAAATACACTTTTCTTTAAAGTGTATTGTGTATTTTGAGCTGTGGTTTTAACAATGTGGTATTTTGGGAGGATATTCTGCTTCAGGAATGACATACAGAACTGTGGATATGACTGAAGCTTTTCACCCTACAGGTAAACACAAGCAGGTCGACAGGATACTGACAGAAGTATCCTATTGAAGAAGAGACATTTGTTAACTGAGAGCACATTTGTAGAGCAAAAGGCTTTGGATGAACTCTAGAAAAACTAAATTGGAGCGGGAGCCCTCTGGCAGTGATGGGAAGTTACTAAGCATATTTGACACCAGGAAGAGTGCAGAGGATTCCTCGTACTCTAACAGATCCCTGGACCAGCTTGATCATATCTGGAAGAAATTCAGTCCTCATATTTTCAGGACACAGAGATAGCCAGTGTTGGTCCCCCACTCCCACCTCAGTTATTGAGACATGAATCATAGAATCATAGAATCTTAGGGGTTGGAAGGGACCTTGAAAGATCATCTAGTCCAACCCCCCTGATGAAGAATTAAACTAAGGAAAAACTGATCCAGTACAGGACAATCTGCATGTATTCTATAATAATGAAATAATATTTTAAATACCTTAACATCATTAGAAGTAATGAAAAAGATACTTGGTTAGAAATAGCCATGATTTTCCTTTTGGTTTTGGTAAGAGGACCATAAGAAACCAAACAGTTCAGGTGAAAACTGACATTTACTTTTTTTCCTAGCAAATTCATGCCATCAAGGCATATGTCATTTAATGACATTCAGCTATAATGATTCTGTATAATTACTGGCCTACATAATGCAATTCTCCTGTGATGCTAGGAGAAATCTGCACAATCATCACGAAGGACTTTTGGAATGGGGGTGGAGAAGAACCCAGCCAGAAGCTTTGCTGAAGCCAGAAGCTTTACTGTAAAAATTAATCACTATAATTTACATTTTGCCACCAGTTCTCAGGTACAAGTTCTTTTATGCACCACCAAATGATCTGAACACTAATTATCACTTGTCTTCTACAGACACAAACACTCTAATTTGTGGTTATTTTCTTTTCTTGTCATAGAGTTCTTTTTAGAGCCACATTTCTTCTTGCTCAGAAACCTGACTCTGAAGACTTTACAGATATTCTTGGTATCCACAGGCAAAAGGTAAAAAAGGGAGAAGCAGCAAAGGATGACAATTGAGAAACTGATTGAGAAACACACCAATTAAGCTGCTCATTTCTCACTGAAAGTAGCCTGTTCAGAATCATTGTTTAGTTTCCTCTCCTTCACATCCTTAAAGCAGGCAGCTGTGGGCACATTTTGGAAGTGCCAGTTCAACAAGCCTCCAGCTCCAAGCTGTTGTGCCTCCATAGAAAGAGCTATGGGAGAGCTGGGAGCAACAGCTGGGCCTAGGGTTTCCTCACGTCAGCACTGCTGTTCAGTGTGACACGGCCAACGAGGACACCATGAGAAAAAGCTTTTTAGCCCAGACTGTGCATTTGCTTTATGGGGAGGCATCAAAGCAGTCTGGTTTTCCTCCACCAACATAAACGGTGTGGGTGTAAGGACTGCAGTATTTCTCAAGTATCGTGGCTCATGCATTCTACAAATGGCACCTACTACTCTTTGCAAAGAGCTGATTTTGAAACATCTGATTTTGAAATGAAACTAGAAAAAACACAACCAACTCTTTTCTTTAAAATGAAGCCTAGGGAATCTTTACCTGGAAATTTCAGTAAAAGCCCTCCCCCAAATAATGTAGAGAGTAATTTCAGAATCATCAGAGAAGCACCACATATATTAATACAAATAAACCAGAAAAAATACTGTGTTTGGAGACATAATGCTACCACATAAAAATAATGAGACAATATCCTAGACTTAAATTTGCAATGAAGTTGCAAAGTACATCCATGGAAGACAACAAAGAGACCTGTGGGGTGTACCTGCCCTGCAAAGGTAAGTTTCTTTTTATTAAAGAAGAAACCAGAACCTCAGATGTACAAAAGATGCCATTCCCATTAGGCTCACTTTCACAATAAAGCTTCTGAGACCTACATGGAAGTCTTCCAGGCTTCAAGTCACTTCTGAAAAAATCCTTCCAAATGGATATATGCTACTGACACTTTATTACAATCAAAATTTTGTGTAAGAATCTCACATTAAATGTGACTGCTAGTTACATTCAGACAAGTGCTGCAGAGCATGTGGCAAATTCTAACTAACATGAGAAAAAACTCATATAATATATGCTTGTCTTAGAATAAAAAGAACAAAACTGTAGATACCCACCATATAGATTTTTACCCTCAAGAAAGGAGCACATGCCAACACTGCCCAAAATCTAAGTAAATCCCTCTGCGCAGTGGTTTCTACAGACTTGCTCAAGTCCTTCATGCACACTTAGATACCAGCAACACCAGTCTCAGAGACCTGGGTGGGATTTATACCAACTGAATATAAAAAATGGCCAACTATGAGAGGCAGAAAACCAGACTGGAACTACCGTTAATAGATTACTTAGTGAAAATTACCATGACAAAGTACATGGAGACCGTTCACTACATTACAGCACCTATGACAACTCCTATTTGCAGCTACTGCCTGAGTTGTTGTTGAACTGCCTGATAAATACCTAGCCTTGCATAAATGTAGCTTTGCTCAAAACTACTAGCAAATATTGCTTCAGACTTCCAGCCTCTAGGCATTTTAGCTGCACACTCGAAACAGATGTGTCTTAAGAACAGACTCAGTGGCCAGGCCCTGGAAGGCCAACAAATTACAATCATCACCCCTCCACACTTGAACAAGCTCGGTTTTTTCCTGTTGTTAGTATGACACAGTATTTTTCAAAAAGCACACAGAATATTTCTTGGGAAATGGGTTAGGAAAATGGTCTAAAATATTTTCTGCCTCTAGCAGCTCTGATTAACTTGTAAAGTGGGTACCTCCCATCTGAGGTGTTCAAGCACATTATACATATACTTGATGTTTTCAATTTTACACGTGGCAAAACTGAGGGAGAAAGGCAAGGTGACTGTAATGTGTCGTACTCACAAGCTTGCAGCAGGATGAAATGAAAATCTACACGCTAGTACTCCCAAGCAACTTGCTCTCAGTCTTAATCATTCTGGCTACAAGCAGATTTCTAAACAAAAGATGCACACTTGCAAGATTGAAAAAGAACCTTGTATTAAACACACAAAATATTATGTGCATTAATAAAACGGATTGATCCTCTTTCTGATCCATATATGAACTGCAGTTCTTGCAAGATATTCCTTATAAACATATTAGGCACCTGTCTTTGTTTAGTTTAGCAGCAGCAGTATGGCACATGCTCTCAAATACACTGTTTAGTGTTATAAGCAACAGTAAATGTTAAGACTAAATTTGATCTTAATTTTCAAGCATTCTGCACAGTAAGATCTTCCAAAAGACTGGTTAACATAAGGAGAAACTTCTTGTGAACATCCATTTCTCACTGCAGATAGGCTAGAGCGAGCATAGGGAAATGAGTGTGGAGGGGTCATCTCATAAGAGGTGAAAATTACCTTGTATGTGAGACGGCATCACTAAGACTATAAGCACTGTTCTCCCTTGTTAGTGGATTGGAGGCTGGTTGACTCTTGCTGTGAATATCCAGGCTCAGTGAAGACTCGGCCTTGCGGTCTAAGTGGCTCTCTTTTTCCAGTGTCCTGTCTGCAATGGAGACCACTTCGCTGGAGCTGTGCCACAGTGGTGCCACCTTCTCCTTTGTTAGTCCTGTACGGGGAGATGTTGCAGCTCCCAGGGAGGCAGTGCTGCCATGGCTAGGGCCATAGGAAGTGGTATCTATGCCACTATCAGCTGAAGTCCCTTGAAGGTAGTTGTAGCTGTTCAGCTCTGATTCGGTGCGCTCTCCGCTGTCATACCACTTCTCATCACTGTGAGCACTGGAGGCATTGCTGGAGAGAGTATTGCTGCTGGAATGGCTGGAATAGTGGCTGTCAGACTACAGAAGAAACAACAATCCAAAGAAACCACACTTGTAGGTTTATTTCAGAATTGTGGCAATAAAGGAAGAGGAAACAAACAAATACAGAAGTCGCCACTGCACAATAGGAGCTCTTCTACCTTGAGGTACTGAATAGATACACTGAGGAGGCTAATAAACTCTAGAAATTTTACTCCAACATGATGCATGTTCTCTATTCTGGATGCACACAAGAAGTTTTCATTCAGATTTGGAAGTCATGCCATAAGTATCCAGGGAAATCCAGAGTTTTTGCATTTTGTCCCAGAACACTTTCATAGAATCATAGAATGCATTGCCTTGAAGGGACCTTTAAAGGTCACCTAGTCCAACCCCCATGCAGTGAGGAGAGACCTCTTCAAGTAAATCAGATTGCTCAGAGCCCCATCAAGCCTGACCTTGAATGTCCCCAGGGATGGAGCCTCCACCACCTCCCTGGACATCCTGTACCAGTGTTTCACTACCCTCACAGTAAAAAACTTCTTCCTCACGTCTGATCTAAATCTACCCTGCTCTAGTTTAAGGCAATTGTCCCTTGCTCTATCACTACACGTGCTTGTAAACAATCCCTCCCCAGCTTTCTTACAGGCTTTCTACTGTTTCCTTTCAAGCACAGTTCTGCTCAGCCCAGTCCAATGACATGGGATAAGTTGTGTAGACTTTGGCTTGGTTTATAACCACCACAATGAAAAATACTATATATATTAATAAATGAATTACCTATCAAAAGGTAAAATAACCACTGTTCTTCCTATTCCTTTGTAGTAGGGTATATTTCCTACACAGCAGGGCTGCTCTTGACACACAACCACTGAAATGTCATTTAACTAACTAATCTGAAATTATTTTCAAAAAGGCAAAATTGCAGTAAAGGAAGCTTTAATGTAATGGTTTTGAATTGACCAATCAGGGTTTGCCAAGGTCTGGTTGTTTGTGCTGTTTGGTTATTGCCAGGTTATTTTGTTACAAAGAAATGAAATGGCCTTAATTCCACAGCGGGCACTGGTAGAATACCCCATTACAGGAAGAATTTCTTGCCACACGCTCATCATTACTTAGTAGCTCACCTGCCTTCAGGCTCTTTATATCCATCTGAATTCCTTCATTTTAGTTTTCATCTACAGAATTTAGCTACATTCTGATCATCTACATAACCAGAACTGAAGCAGTTCTTCAGTAGGCAATGGTCTTGTTTGGTGACCAGATGGCCCAGGAACAAAGGAATGTAAGGAAGGAGATTCAGAACTACCTTTCCTATTTGTCTACCCCTGGACTTTTACCAAACAGGCAGAGATCCCATCCAAATGTAAAAGAAGGAAAATAGAAATGGATGTATATCGAGAGCAAGAAATTTCAGCATCTACATCTCGTCTTATACTAAAGCAAGAACTGACAGAAAAACAGGACTATTAAGCTGAACTTCTAGTTATCTCCAATTAAAGTTACTGCTCTTCGTTAGGAACTGCATCGCTCCCCCCTCTCCATCTGTCTACATAATAAAGATTTACTTTAACAATGACTAAATGAGAAGAATGCAGGCGTTAGTAATTCCAGTGCTACTTTGCTTGCAAGTTAATGAGTTATATATCATCACAGTCAAGTGCATCTCATGGAAAACAGGTCAATCTAAATATAAAAACTAGTTTGTGCTCCTAAGAATATGAAGACAGGTATGTTGTTGTTGGGTGGGTTTGTTTCGTTTTTTTAAATAATAAAGATGTGTTGTTACGAATTAATAACCTAAAAGCAACACTGCCTATTGTACTGCAAGAAGAATGCTTGTAAGCAGGAGCTAATAACATGAACCAATTACAGACTTTCTCACACTTAAACAAATGCAATTAATAATTTCAGTGTAATCACACAACACAACTCTGTATTTTAGCTGACTGTACAAACAGAGAAAAAACCCAAACAATACAGTTTATTGTGTAATTAAAGCTTAGAGGATAGGGTTTTTTCAAGTTTAGTGACCTAATTTTCAAAACATTTTATATTTATGGACATTACTGCATTCATCTATCTCTCTGTATGCACATCAGGAAGTGACAGTCTCCAAAATATATGAATATCTAACTGCAGAAAGGCAGAATTTACCATTTAGACACTAAACACTTATAAATGACATTTTTTTCAGCACGATTCCAGCAGACTTTTCAGACAAAGTCTTCCAAGAGTGTGCTAGGTTATGGAAAGGAAGAAATAGTTACAGGAGATGAGAAAAGAGGAGAAAATACAAAACCAAACCCAAGACAACTATTCTGTTTCAAAGAAGCAGCTTTTTGAGAGTTGCATTATAAAATATATTAAGCTTTAAGTCTCACATGTGAGGCCTAGGAATAGCTTTGCAAACTCCCACAAATCCTCTACTTATCCAAACGTAACAGACAAGTTGCTGTTCAACTGGCAAAAAAACTTTATTAGCTAATAACTATTTCAGTAGGCTGTGTTTTGCTTTGGTAGGATACAGGACACAAAAGGGCCCCTCTACTGTTTCCTCCATATTCTAGTAGGGAAAAGGGCTGGAGGATTTTTTTCTTTTTTAAACTGACACTCAAAACGTAGCTTGTGACAACATTTTTGGTATCAAGAACTTGTGGAGCAAAAGCAAAACATGAAATAATTCCTTTTTTAGGATAACTTACATGACCCTGCTTATTTGGAGACAAGTGAACCACAGGATCCTGTCTCATCAGTCTTCCACTGGGGCTTTCTCTGAAGGATGGGTGTACTTTTGATACTGCTGGGAGATGGCACGTTGGTTCTGCAATACAGCACACAAGGATGTACTGAAGAGCTTACGCAGTGCAACAAGCTAAGAAAATGTGTAACCTAATTTCACACTGCAATTCTTTCAATACTACCATTAGCCGAAAACTTCAGACACCGAATACAAAATTCATTTAAAAAAACAACCCAAATATATTGTGGCAAAACACAGGTGAGTAAGTGAAGGGGACCATTCCTGCCTGGCGTAAATCAGTAAGACTGTACCAAAAACCAGCAGCCACCGTCCTGGCTTTTAGAACAACCTGAATGGTATCATGTCCCCATCGACTAGCAACACTGTATCAGAGCATTAAACCAGCAGAATGTTCATTTTCACAATGTACTGACTTTGAATCTCTATATGCACATTGCCTGTGGACAAGAGATTTAAAAACCTGGAGATCCACATTTCCTTATATTCTACGCAAGGCAGGACAAGAGCAAAAGTTTACAGTGATCACTTAAATTTATACATTTTCTCCAGTGCAATTACTGTACATATTTCTTGTCAAAGTTAAGGTGAGCTAAATAAACATTTTCTAAGTAAAGAGACAGTAAAAATCTGTTGAAATTTTCCCTTTAAAACTGATGGCTGTGAATGTGGAAACTAGATGTACAAAAGGAATATCTACTAAACATGATAAAAGTGGATGGAATTCAAATCACCCACCTCACATGGACATTCACAGGAGTGCTGCGTCAATTACACTTATTTTTTCCCAGGTGATAACTATGGAGGGCATAGAGGGTGTTCAGCCACAGTCCACCAGGTAGGAAGGTAATGGCCTTCTCAGAGCCCAAGGTGAGTATTTTAAAAGAATCACTTTCAGTTGTGACTTTTTACACATATCTTCTCTCCTGAGGTCATGCAATATTCTGCACTTCTAAAAATGCTACTTTTAAAGTAGAATATGTGCTTATGAAGTACTTAACAATATCCATGCTAATTAGCTGTGCCTTCCCCAACACAGCTACAGTTTGTTCACCTTGATCTGCAGTGCTTCTAGGTTTTTTTAAAAATAAAAGTGAGTGTTTTTTTAACCGTTAAAAATACTACTTAGGAAAAAGTCGAACGTCTTTTCCCCTGGCAAGCGGTAGCAAGCAGTGCTGGTGCACAAATAACAAAGGTCCTTGGTAGCTAAGAAAGGGCCAGGAAGGAGTGCATGTGTGGATTCACTGCATCTAATACCTTATTTACCTTGAGACAGATTATCCCAAGTGGAAATGTATTTGGCATAGAACCAAAACTTTCACCTAGATTCACCAGACTGGCAATAGTCTCCAGTCAGAGATGCAGCTTCCAACTGCGACTCTATGAATGCAGGACAATACATAAGAGATAAAATACAGGAATTACATGTCAATATGCATTTCTCAGCCTTTGCAAAATGCCAGAGCCATCTCTTCTACCACACAATTTCTCCGGTTCTTTTTGGCCTCATTTATTTTGCTAACACAGTGACACTTGACATTGTACAACCGAACTTGCAGGCAGCTCCACTCAGCACCAGCATCAACACTCGATGTTGGTCTGCAAAAGCAGTGCTGAGCAAAAGATCAGTTTTACATGTGTCGTTACCATCACACCAGTATCAAAACATATGCGATTAAAAAGTGTTCTGTCAAAATGAGAACTGCAGATCAGAATATTCACAGCTTTTTAGTGAGAAGTATGGGGGGAGTTGTGAGGGAGGGACTGACAGATGGCTTCAATAACAAGGCACAGCTCACTAAGGTTGTGAAGGCATGTGAAGAACGTACATCTCCAAAACTTAAGGTTGGCATTTGCCTTAACAAACTCCTGCTGATCTCACTGAACCTTCCTGTGTTCAACACTAGTCCTTTTACATAGAACATCAGCTGTGATGCAGTAAAATGATTGTCTATATGTGCAATTAAAAAAGTGTAGAATTGTTTAATTTATGGTAAGTAAGTTGGAAAAAAACAATACAGTAATCTTGACCACGGTCATCATGTTGGATCAATGCTGATTTTAGATCTGGTATTTCCACTGGTGTCAATATCCATGGTATCCCACTCAACTCAAGCCACAGCTGTAGCAAAAGGTCTGTGTGCAGAAACTTCAAATGAAGGCTAACTGCAAATTCTCAGTATCCAGCTATTTTATGTAGTTAATATATTGACTGAGCTGACAGCTTAATTGCCAAGTGGAATGAAAATGTATACACTGGTGGAAGGCGATTACCAAGATAGAGATGTACTTCTCTATTTAAACTTTAATTGCATTTTTTCCTGTTTCATACATGGTATTTTTATAGATTCAATGTTCAATCAATCTATTGGCTTTTATATAGCACCATTAGAAAGGCAGCATTGCAAGCACTTTAGACAAACTCAGCAAAAAATAAACTAAGCCAAGCCTCACTTGGGAGAGTAGGTGGGGACAAAGAAGTCCCCAACTGCAAGACAAATTAACAAGCATATGTAGTCAACTCTAAAAGGACAGACTGTTTCAGGGTTAAGAACATTAAGGAAGATTTAGTCCCACAATCAAATGAAGTGAAATCTGTTCTTCCTCAGGTGATACTCAAAGGTCTCAAGGAAACAGACTGCAGAAGCTAGTAGATGTTCCAGACCTAATTATTCAACCTGATGAAAACATAGTGCTTAAGAGGGTTCTTCCTCTGTGTGGAGAGGTATTGCCAAAGCCACTTTTTGGTTAGCACCACTTGCTCATTGTAAAGAATTCATTACCTACCCATCTGGTCAGCGATACTATCCTCACTTCTTTGCCAGCTGGGTGTGGATTTGCCGCTACCACCCGTATCTGATTGCGTGTTCTGCCTGTCAATGGAAGCAGGGGATCTACGGCTAATTCCAAACCTGTTGCAACACCCCAAAAACAAAGCAGATAATTATTTTAAATATGCATAAATCTCACACAGGGGTAAAAAGAGCACTTTTAAGAAGCTAGTGTCCAACAACAGGGCAGAACAATGCATAGCATAACTGCTTGAGGAATTTATAATGGTGTTCCACTGAATTTTTGTGGCAGGTCTCAGAACCCATTTAGCACCTTTAATGCATAAGATTACAGTACACAATTTATTGAGCCTCTGGTTACAGTGCATACAATTTAAAAAAAGACAGAAAACAAAACAGACCAAAACATCCAGAAATAAAAATATTAGTTTTCATTTACATAAATGTTTACATGAAAAGGTGACCAGACCATCACAGTGTTACAGAAAATAGATACCAGTGAGTAAAACCTAAGTCTGGATAAAAGCCACTTAGGGAAAGGAGGTGTGTTTATTGGCAAAAGACATCAAGGATGGATTCTCTTAAATTGGAAAGCGCTACCTTGAAAATTAGCATCAGAAAGTTTGCTGAGACAATCCCATAGATCTCAGCCACTTCCCCTGGGTTCTAAGCAAAAGACTAGTAAAGTCATACCTAGGGGATGCAGTCATGTATGCAAACACCAGATTAATTTGGGAAAATATTACACTGCCAAATATTTTAATTAAGCTTTTATGAAGTTGACTGTATTTGTTACAGATTCCCCAAACCTGGAGACTATAAATTCTGTAAATTGTTAAGTTATTTGATCACAAAATAATCTGAGTGGACTAGTGTAAACTAATTACAGCTATAGGAAAGAAGTGAGACGTATTAACATCATCGTAGAAGAAAGCATACTGAGCAAAAGGAAAACTGTGTTAAATGGTCTTTGTAAATCCATCTGACTAATCTAGCAGGATTTTAGAAAGGTCAAATACATAGTAAACTCAAGGAGAACAATCTAATGACAATCGTGATGGCCAGTGCCTATGTGCCATACTGAAGTCTACTTGTCTTATATACCTAAAAGCCTGTAAGAGCCAAATCTGTAATTCCATATTACATAACAAATCACTTAAAAGTCTGCAAGAATTACAGTTGAGTTCAGAATTAGCACATTAATCATTAAGAACTTGTCAAGAATAAGGTATTTATGCAGTAGTTTGGTTTTTTTTAGAATTGTCCTGAAGCAAGAAAAAAAAAAATTCCCAAAACTCTGTATGCACAGAGTTTGCAACCAGCAAACCAGTTTGCACACAAGCTGCAATCAGCTGGTATTTTCTCTCTATATCAAGGAGTTCTTCTAGCTTTAAGAGCCTAACATAATAACAGAAAATAACATAACTGTGCTTTCTACTCACTCTAACTACAGACTGCCCCACATGACCTCTAAAGTAAACCAGACATTTGCACAACTTTCGGAACAAGCTCAATGTCATTACCCCATTTGAAAGTTCACAAACTTGTCAACTCACATGAACACACCAAAAATAGTGATATAGTTCAGAATAATAAAATCCCACTCCCATCCTTAAAGATGAGCAGCTGGAACATGCCTACACTTGCAGCACATCTCCAAAATGTCACCTTTTGATCTGAGGCAATTTTCACACTTTTAAGAGTTGTAAAGGATTTTGGAAAGAATATCTTTTCACAACAAAGTAATTAAGAGTTATCAGAAAGAAAAAGCCCATACCTCAAGAAACTTTGGTGTGATCAAGTTCACTCCATCAATATTTTACTTTCTACGCTTTGCCGTCTTACCTAAACTCCGTAATCTTCATATGCGTAAAAGCAGTCAGTTTTGGATTTGGAAAATTTTATTACGTGGGGCCCTTTTTTCAAGATTATAGATATGCAAATCTACCATGTTCCTAATTTTATTTCATTCAAATCACTGTTGTACTAATTAAGCAGCAAGAAAATGTCATTAGATTACCTTTTTTTACACGAAGTGGGCTATTTAAAAGCAGAAACAAGAAAAGCTGGTGGTGCTATATTCTATGCTGCTTAACTATATAGCCTGTTAAGGTACGCAATAATGAGCCAAAAAAACTCAAAGGAGAATTCTATCTGGATTAAATAACCAAAATTGTTCAAATATGCATTTTATATACTCGTCTTACAAAGAAACTAATCATTTCAGTGTTTTTGAATTTCATGCTTGCATTCTCCAACCATTTATTACATTATATATACCTTCAGGTAAACACAGTAAGTACACAAAACACACATACATACATCAAGACCAATCTGGACATTCTTGAAGGCAGTGAAGTTTTCATCTATACCCAGGCTCAGGACATGGACCAGTAACTTAGAAGAGGCAGCAGTCACTGCTCTTACAGTGTCTGACATAGGCTGGACTGACACCCATGCTTCCAGTTTCATAGACTTTCCAAATCTGTCATATTTGGAAAGTCCTGAGAAAACATGATTTATGTGTACTAGGACAGTATGGGAGATAAAAGTGCTTTTCCTATAAGAACAGAACATAAATAATTGCAGTTAATTAAGTGATGTTTCTTTTTTAAAAGCATCCAGTAAGGAACATGTAAAGTTCACGTATTACTTCTTTCATTTTCCATTTAAGCAGTGTTTTGTTGCACCAAATTAAAGCTTCAAAATCAAAAAGAACATACAAGCAAAGTTTCTAGGACACATCTCTTTGCTGAACTTGCAAAATGCTCAAAGAAATGTGGCAGTGAACATATGTGTATAATTAACTCAAAAAGATAGAAGAGGATGGGTGCTGGTGTGCTCTGAGGCCAATTCAAAACAAAAACCCTCGCTTGTCTGAATATCCTTTCTTACTCAAGCAGTTATGGTTGTGATGGTCTAAGGACATATGGCAGCAACACCATTTTTGTAGGGCAAATGACAGTTGGAAAGGAGCAGGCAAGATATAAGGAGCACAAGCTGCTCTTCAGGGTTCAAGGCAACACAAGTGCTGCTGGAATGAAGGAGCCAGGAAGTATGCAACACACAAAGAGGTTAAGTGCTTTTTCCAGCTGCAGACTCTGGACACGCTTCTATTTAGCTTCCTTACAGTTCAATGGGTTTACAGCAAACTTCCTCACATCAGCAGGACTTAAGCACAAACTGAAATTATGACCTGAACAGGTCTGATAGTCATATGAATATAAGCCTTCATGAAGGTGTGGAGCAGAGAAGGTGGTCTCTTCAGAAAACCTCAAACTGAGGTGCAAGGAGAAAGACAGAGAGGACAAATCTTCAGTACTCTGGAGGAAGACCCAAAGACATGTTCAGAACAGTATCCTCTGGACTGACACAGAGCAGTGTCCCCTTACAGGCAGCTAAACAGGAAAAAGGTAGTGCCTTGTGCTAAGCAGTTCCTGACAGTGGTACCTAATCTTACTAATAATGTACTTCTTAAAACAGATAAAAATACATTTTTACTTTATAGAAGATGAGAACCAGAATGAATTACACACAGTGACTTCCATCATACTCAAGAAGACTTCAGAGGGAAATGTTGCAGTGTAAACTACCAGCAGTTTTGCCCCCTTAACTTCTCTATAGCAAGTAATTTGGAATGTGGCAGCCAGCTCTCCTGCTGCCAATTATTTTTTTCCATACTTGGAGCTGCCTGATTTATTACTCCTTTCAGTGCTCTCTGGAAATGATGCAAATTTACTTTCTTCCTCTGCAAGTTGCCCCTACATTGACATTGAATCACTTCAGAGAGTTTGAAGATTTCTGAAAAGCTGGAAGAGAGCACCTTAAAACAGGATGACTAAATATGTGGAAAATATGCTCAGCTGTGGATTTATTAGCACTTTTCTGATTGTACATCTGAAATCTCAGTTGTGCTCAACGCTCCTTTTCTTCAACTGCTAGCACAGTGTGCACAGACCCAAACTTATTACTTTTAAAATTTTTGAATCTCAAGCTGTGAAGTGAAGCAATTTGCAATATGAAGTCAGTACCTTTAATGAAGATTTTTAAATAAGTAAGGTTCCCTTTATATAGTAACCTGAGCAGCTGTAGACTAGGATCAGAAAGAGATGTTAGGTCACAATAGGAAAAGGTGGAATTGTGAGATTTTTGACTGATTTTTTCAAGAGGCCTGGCAGTGATATTTGAAAACAAATATGTTTTAATGCATGTAAACAACAGCTGACAGGAGTCTGTGTAAGCACTCCTTCAGTTTAACACACATTACAACAAATGGAAGACAGAAGAAAAAACCTGCCTAAAAAGAATATGAAAAGAGTCTGGTGCCTACCCTTCTGGCATAGATTTTTGTCTGTATGTGCCCCCACCAGAGCCAGTCTCACTTGAGGATGATAAGTTGCTTGGAGAATTGCGGCACTGCTGCGATCTTGCTAAGGCGATGGATGAAACGGTGACGTAGACATCAGAGCCAGGAGACAACCTGTTCAGAGCAAAAGAACCAGCCAAATCAGCAACACTGAACAGCTGTATCATAGTGCAAAGCATGATGGAGAATATCAGCAAAGACTATGGATTTGTGGGGACAGTAAAAATTGTCAGTTGAAGAATCAGATGTTTTTCCCTTATTAATCTATTGGAAACCATGGAAAATCATCTGTAAAAAGTGGAATGCAAAGGAGTAAATAAAGAGTAGCAAGTGTGGGAGGAAAATCCCAGCACATGCTAGGAAAACAACTGAGTTTCTCAAGTCTTGACTTATTTTTACCAATTGCTTGTAAGGAACAATGAAGCATGTCATTCCTCATCCAAATACCAAACAGAAAAAAATCCTTCTAATTCTCAATATAAACTCTTGCATGTAATTTAAAGTAGCTGTAGTGAGCTGCCTATGAAAACTCTTCCAAGAGTATGAAGCTTATCTTTATGCCACCAAACATTAAACAACAAGGACTACAAAATACTGTTATTTATAAATACCTTAACATCTCCCCAGAAAAACCTTAACATTCTAATACAAAACTATCTCAACATATCAAAACTCTGCTTGAAAATACAAACCTGAGTCATATGAAGCCACCTCCTGTTGGAATAACCATACAGCAAATAAATGGGCTAGAATTGCAACACAAGCACCCGGGCAGAGTGACTGGAAGCAGCAGGCTAATAATGCTCAACTCGTATATCCTGTTCTGTACTTCAGGGCTTTTTTAGGTAATTTTCTGCTTTGTCCACACCGTTTCCCAAACCCCAACCAAATTCACTGCTGCTAGCAGCAGCGTCTTTATTCTGTATGATGGTGACTGAAGCCATTCTGAACTTCTGCAGTGATTAAAGTGGACTTTGAATTAGACCACCCACAAACATCCAGATCCCACTGTGAACACAAGCCTTGACTAGTTTTAACTAAGCAAGTACTGTAACTTTCACAAGTTAAATAGCAATTTAACTTTTAATGTTGAAGAAATGCATATTGACTTGAGTGAAATACACAGATAGTTGCTTCAGCCCAACTTGGGTCTGGGGATTTACAAGATTTTAGCTTAGCCACTTCATCTAGATCTGTAAAGGAGTAGCAGATTTTAATAAGCTCTCACCACAATAGTGTAAGAATTTTTAAAGTGAGAAAAGGCTGAGAGAGCTGGGACTCTAGCTTGGTGAAGACAAGGCTGAGAGGGAAGGCCTTCCTTATTAATGCCTACAAGTATCTAAAAGGTGGGTATAGAGAGGATGGAGCCGGACTGTTTCAGTAGTTCCCAGTGACAGGAAGAGGAGCCATGGGCACAAGCCAGAACACAGGAAGTTCCACTTAAATATGAGAAAGAGCTTCTTCACTATGAGGGTGAAAAAGCACTGGAACAGCCTGCCCAGGGAGGTTGTGGAGTCCCCTTCTCTGGAGATATTCCAAACCCTCCTGGATGCAGTCCTGAGTAATGTGCCCTAGAGGATCCTGTTTTGGCAGGGGAGTTGGACTAGATGATCTCTAGAGGTCCCTTCCAAGTCCGACAACTCTGTGAAAGTTCAAAAACTCTTTTGAAGATTAAAAAAGTATTGCACTAATTAATGCTACTTGTGTATGTGCATGTATCCAGAGAGAGAGAGAGAGTGTGCCTGTCTGTATCACGTGTGCATTTGCCGCCCTCAGTACTTTACAAAAAAGCAGTAAATTAACAACATTCTGAAAGCGTAGCACGACTGGACCAGACAATGTTGATAATCTGGAATTTCACAAAGTGCACATGACTAACAGCAGCGCTCTTTCCCAGACATGAAAGGAATGATCTAACACCTGACCACCATAAGTACCATACCAAATCCAGTTAACTCCTTTCTGGTCTATTAAACTGAATTTAACTTATCTCACATTTATCAAGCAACAATCCTGAAATCTTTGATTGCAAAGAGCTCAAGCCTTGGTAACTTGGGGACCCATGAGCCAAGCAGTTCATTTTCCCAGTGGTAGTTCATCCAACAAAAAAGTGCTTTCATAGCATTCACCCATCTAGATAGACACATGCGTTCAAACTCAGTTACGCTTGCAGAGTAATATATAGTTTGAAAATATGACCTTTTCCCCAAATATTAAATTAGAATTTATGGCAAGGAAATTAATTACTTCTCAAATAATTTCTGTAAAATAATTTCCTCTTGAAAACGCTTACATTTTCACTTCAGCTTCAGCTATGCCTTTGTTTTACTTCCTGTACCTTACCAAAAAGTGACAGAGCTGTTCAGAGGGAACGTCAAGATTTCAGAACTATGTCATGGAGTTACAACTCATTTACAAAGATGGAAGACCCTGAGGGAAAACAAAATCTTATCATAAATGTGGTTGGAAGAACAGCAAGGATCAACCAGTCAGGTAGGACATCCTATTAAATCAGCAATATATTTTTTGTTGGTACAGTTCACAATAGCACTAAAAAAAAGATTGTGATAGGCATTTCATTTCATGCGAAACATGTAAATAAGAAAAAAAACTTTAAAGTAAATTAGTTCAAATTGACTTTTTGAGCTGCTTTGAAATCTACTGATGAAAGACACTTCCCAAGACAATAAGAGTATTGTCTGAGCAGTATGCCCCTATGGTTAAGATATTCTGTGCTAGTCTTTTATTAATAATTAAAAACCAAGCTGAAACAAGCTATTATCTATTTCAAAAGACAGCTTTAAGAAGAAATTCCAAAATGGTTAAGTGCACGGAGTCACATAATTGAATTAAAAATAGGCCAAGTGTCCATTGCGTTAAACAGATTCAATTACACTGCAGCCAATTGAACTGGGACTATAACAGGCATGATTTAGTTTCTAACAGATCTAGTTCATCCTGAAAGGACTAGTTGAGTCTTGCCACATACAGGAAGAAAATAATCTTTTGTGAAGGCAGTGAGTAGGATGTGTGTACATTTATTTGGTTTAGTATGACAACAGACATTGGAACCATCCATCTTGCCCCTAATAAATTAATTTCCATGTCATTCGCTGTAATTTTCCCCACATCTTCAGTATGCACAGGTGTGCAATGTATACTTCATAGGCAACTTTGTGCCTATGGCCTAGGGCACTCTTTAGTTATATGAATATACACAGCTGCCATTTCCCTTAGGACCTCTGCCCCATGCAGTTTTATTCCGTGCTACAACTTCTGCAAGAGCTGCACACAGCTCAGAAGTGACAGAGGTGCAGGCTGGCAGAACAGACCAAAGGATGCCCTTCCTGTCAACGCATTTCAGTGCTGACTTGGCAAACTGAATTCTTATCTTGCACTTGCTGCAGCACTCCATTGTGACCACTGCCATATTTGTTAGACAAGATTTTTCATTCCTTGTCCCTAATTGCAAGCTTATCAAAGGCCTTATCTGATTCCAAGGCCCAATTTACTTCTGAGCTGAAACTTACCAAAGCAGCTGAAGTCACCAGAAGCTGTAATTTTAATAAGTAAAATATTAACAATGCCAGGCACACTTCCAAATGTGAGGTGACCAAAATAAGACTCAGCAAATTATTTGAACATAATTTATCTATATATCTTTGTTCTTAATCTGGAAGGGGCCAAAGACATCTCCTCTCACACAAGAGTTTTGAAAATTAAGTTAATTAATACCCGTGAAACATTCAGAAACTACAGTAATAGGCACCACTGTAAAAACTTAGAGGGGAATTAATAATTGCATCTTTACAGCAGGATTTGAATGCCATCCAGTAAATAGGGGTGGAGTAATGAAGAGGAAAATAAAATGGTAAGTAGCTTTTCTTTAATGAGCTGCATCCACTGTGTGAAATGAATGAAGCAGATGTCCTCTGTTAAAAGAAATTATCTTAATTTAATCAAAGGAAGTATCAGAAAATACTGTTACATGAGAGGTCTGAATAAAATTGCACAGCAAATCTTAATTCTGGCATGCTTACCTTCCACATGTTTGGTTTTTGCAATCCTAATAGTACTGCAAGATGTGACATCTCTCTGAGAACACTGACTCAATGCTCTCAAGTTAAAAAGGAAACCAAACCATTCAAAAAGGAAAAAAAACCCAGCAAATCTGGAGAGGGGGATAGTGAACCAGAAAATGCAATTATGCATTTATGCTGTCTCACACCACACTGTATACCTCTCAAATATTTTTCTTTGATTTGATCATCACATTACAGAAAACACATATTATAACATGAAAAATACAGAGGCTGCAAGAGGACAACCAAAGGTACAGAACAGCTTCTAGCTGAGGAAACATTGGACAGGCTGTACATCTCTGCAGATTATAGAGAATTTTGTCATACCTGCTTCATTCTATCAAAAAAGGAATTATATTGCATCAGTCAAACAAAATTATTATTTCTTATCCCTTATGACAATAGAGCATGACAATAGTAGGAGACCTGGAATTAAGAGAAACAATTAGCAGACACTAAGAGATACCACCCACAGCTGTTAATCACAGCAGTACGGGTGCATCCAGCTCCAGGCAGGCCATCTTAGTGGACAGCCAGGAGACTGTTGGACCTGATAAAGAGCCTTCCTTAATACGTGGTAAGCATTTTGTATGCTTTTCCCCAGTCCCTGCTGGTGGCCCATGTCAAACAAGAGAGACCAAACTCTTGACATGACACAGCATGGCTCTTCTCAGATGCTTTTGGAACACAAGAGTTAGGCCATACAGCCAAGGGTAACAATAAACCTTTGTTTTTTCCACTGCTACATCCAGCTCTAGTGCCAGAAGAAAACAGGTAACATAAACCCATACTAGTAGATGTTTAATTTGAACATTATTATGAAAACCTTAAGACAACAGATTCTCAAAACCTGTGAGGTATGCATTGTGCATCCTACAATGCTCCCCTGACAGGTGGCAAGGTGAGCACAGAGACCTGCTTGTTTTCACTCATCCAAGGTAAACATCAGCAGATTAAGATTTTTATATAATATGGGAACAATTTAAACTAGAATTAATCTGTAGGCATTAACCTATAAACTACTACTTGCACAGTTACTGTCACTGACGATGCACAGGCACCAAAGTAGTATGAAGTTTTAGGGCAAGACCATGTTCCAAAGTCCTCAATAAGACTGGAAACCAGTCTTAATTAATATTCTAATACTTCTATACTGTGAAATTTTACAGCAAGTGCTTGACTGCAGTCATGCTGTAATTCAGTTTCCCATTTGGTTTAAAATATTGACTGCACTCAGAAACTTTGTATATGGAGCTTTGAGCTTTCATCCAGAACAGTACTGAAGTGCCCAAATTCAGCAACAGGCCTTGCTCACCAGAGTTTTCACAGTTTTCAAATGTTTGTTGAATCAAGTTTCAGTTAAGTTTGGTTCCAGTTTATGATAAGATAATTAAGAAGAGATTATCTTCTAACACAGTATCATCTCCTTTCCCTGCATATTTTTTTCTTAATAAAGTCTGGAAACCAAGCGTACAAAATAAAAACTGAAAACAGGGAGGGAAAAAAAATACCAAGCTCTAAAATGACATCTTCTCCAATAACATGAGCTCTGGCACAATTCATATTTTTGTGGTTTATGGTTGTTTTCCTCAACGCATCACTCTAATACTTTGAGTTACAGGCTATGGAGTGTCGTGTGTGGACTAATTAATGTCGTGAAAGAAGCCATAACTTGGAATTTACTGCATTGATATTATTTGTTGTTTCACTCTTAATGTTGTGGTAACATTAGAGATTTATTTTAAGGTGTATAAAGTTCTGGGCTATTTTTTCTACCTAAAAATATGCACATCAGTTATGAATACATTCAAGGACATGGGACACTATGGGAGAAGCTGGTGAGTTGGATACATGAAGACAGTCCAATAAAGGCAAATTTAAGTACTCTGCTGGTTAGGTACAGAAATGGGCATTTATCTGCTGACTCAGAATCAGGGACTGTCAAGCAAGCTACCCTCCCACCTACAGCAATAGTCATCACAGGGAGGCAAGATATTTTTATGTATATGAAGTGAAATCCTCCTGTTCTCAGGACTGGTAATGCAGCTTTTTTTTTATTTTTAACACAGTTTAATGGACTACAGTTAAAATATCAACAGGGACAAAAAAATAAATCCATTTCACTTGGTATGCATATTTAGGCACTCCAGCTATATAAAGTGATTATCAAGTCAAATATCACTAGTAGGTAATTCAAAAAGCATTATACCTGTACTCCCTGTATTGTGAGAACACTGTACTCAAAGAAGTAAACACTTGTCTGCTAAGCTGTTTTTGTTTAAACTAAAAACCTCAAATTTTCAGGATTTTTTTCTAAATACTTAATATAAGCCATGGATTTACTGCTGATAAGCTACTATTAAAATGAATATCATGTCAGGTCTGATACATCAGAGATGCTTCTATTTTGTGCTTTGAAATCCCAGCTGCTGGGAGCTACAGCTGATGATGGTACTGACCTTCTGTGGTCCTGGGTGACTGCTACCAGCATTAGCTCCAAAAATCACCTCACATTCAAAGCTCAAAGAGTCACATGGATCAATTTACTATGGATTTATCAGCTGCCATGTCTCTTAAAACACATATCACAAACAATAGATCACTGTTTCTTAGTGGTAGATGAGGTCTGCCATCACTGTTGCTGCACCCAGCTCCATAAGTGAAGAATATGTGGTCAAAGAGCAGGAGCAGAGAGTGATAAATGCCAGCTTCACTCTCAAAAAGATCAAGTATTAAGATCAGTCAAATATCAGCAAGCTTGAACTGCGGCTCAGCGCCACAGAAACACGTGATAGTAGTATTTAGACCACAAACAAAGATTGAAACTGAGGTTACAGCTATAATTTAGTGCTGAAAATACTTACTGATGCTGATCTCCATAGGTAAGTTTACAGCCCCACTGACATGCAGGTGGTACCTTCTTACAGAAAGTGAAGCTTTGCTAATGAGCCATAACAACAGATCTTTTTTTCTAAAACCCTTTAAAAATTATCTACAAAACCTAAATACCTGAGAGAGATGGTAAAGTAGCAATCTTGCCTAGGGTGGATTTGTGTTTATGATCATGTTATTAAGAGGTCTACTTTTAGATCACACGGACCACCAGCATAGATCCTGGTACCCATATTACTGGGTTACTCGTGGTCCTTTATTTCTCCAATCAAATGAGAGCTGAGCAAACAAAAATCACATGGAGCAAAGCACAACAGAGCACCTTTGCTGCTACCTGTGCCTTAAACATCCAGGGGTTCCAGCCCCTCCTCATAGGTGACCTTTACACTGTGGAAAGCATGAAACTTAGTGCTGAAAAATTAAATGAGACAGTGTTGAAGAGGGTGATAAAAATAAAATCATTATTGATTTTAGAGGTTTTATATAATAAGAATAGAATTATCTAAGCCTCCCCAAAAGCAAAGCTTTCTTTTGTCATGCAGAGAAAAGACAAACGAGCCTTGGAGTGAGCTTACTCCTTTTTTTTTTTCCCCTCCTGTATTCTGTTAAAATTATAAAAAATTATTTTTCTTCACTTTAACTGGAAGCTTGTTAACCTTATGCAGCTGCTGTTATATTTAAACTTGATCCAGCAAAGACTAACATGTTTAGCAGGTAAGAGAGAAGACAATTCTCAGGCATCCAAAAAAATCTCCAGCCAAACTTATAATCTACTGTGATAATACACTTTTAAGGACAAAAAGATCCAATAGAACTCTTTTGAGTAACAATTAAAAAATACTTCAAAGAATGTGCAGAGGAGAAAAATCCCAGCTACGTGCCTTGAAAATTAAGGAAATAGAAACTCAAAGTTTCACTTTTTGAAAATGAGTATTGAGTATATGGAAATGTAATTTTCACTTGGCAAACACTTGTCAGGCCACAACCCTGCTCCAGAAGCATCCAGGGACTGGATAAATCTTGGATGCTTTAGGTGTATGATGTTGCCCACATAGGGTTTTATACACAAGAAAAACAGTTAATAATATTCTGTCTTCTCAGTGCAGCCAGAGGCTCACTCTTCTCGGCACGAGTCATGGAACAACGAACTCCAGACAAAACTCTGATTAGTATCATGAAGAGATGGAAGCTTATGAAAAAAAAAAAGGCAACTCAAATGAATCCGATCTTCTGCCACTGCCTTAAACTTTGCCCAGTTATTACTGTGACTGCCGTAATTACAGAGTAAGATTCTATAGCACTGGAAAGAGCAACCAACACCCCTACTCCTATTCCTTCAAATTCAGCATCTGCCTGTCCTCAGCTGTGAGAGGCCCTGGAATTCTTATATTGATTGAAATATATCATTAGAGAGCCTAGTCTAGTGTCTCAGTGGTTTCTGCAATGTTTATCACAGAACCATATCAGGTTGTCTGTAAAATTATTAGTGCTCTCAGTGCTGCACATGTTCTCTTGCACCTTAAACTGATGGCAGCTTTAAATATATGTCTATTGAACTTACATAAGGCTACAAAACTGGGGGGGGGTGGTGCAACGACTCTAATCACTTTGCAGAAATACAGTTGTCACTAATGAAAAAATAAAGTAAGAAAATTAAGTCCTCCTTAACAACTACTATAATTTCTTAACAAGGTGTCCTACATAGAAGTTTCAATTTCACCTTGGTAGTTTCTTCATCTTGGCTGTATCATCTTTAAACATTTATTTTTCTTTTTATCCTTAGCTCTTCAGGTGTGAAAATACTTTGTTACTTCATTAGAGCTCTTTACAAATTTTCTGCAATATGCATCTAATTTCCACTGCTTTATATTTTTCAGCAAAGCGCAATCCAAATCTGATCTACACCTTGTTATTTTAAGGAATTGTCCAAAATAAGAAATATTAATTACGAGCTTGTTTCCTTCAACAGATCAAAGATGCAAAGACAGTGACAGATATATATACAGATAATCAAAACAATGACAGTTCATTTGAATACTAGTAAATACATATTTTTTTCTGTGAAAGAATGAAAATACTGTGACACAATGTGCCTGATACATTTATGTTAATAATTGCTTTATTGTTAAAAAAAACAAACAAAAAACCAAACACACACCCCCCCTCCCAACAAAACAACAACAAAAAAACTCCACCACAACAAAACCAAACCAAAACCAAACCAAGATCAAAGATGCAAAGACAGTGACAGATATATATACAGATAATCAAAACAATGACAGTTCATTTGAATACTAGTAAATACATATTTTTTTCTGTGAAAGAATGAAAATACTGTGACACAATGTGCCTGATACATTTATGTTAATAATTGCTTTATTGTTAAAAAAAACAAACAAAAAACCAAACACACACCCCCCCTCCCAACAAAACAACAACAAAAAAACTCCACCACAACAAAACCAAACCAAAACCAAACCAAGAAACAAAACCACACAAAACCAAAAAAAAAAAAAACTAACAAAAGTCCCAAACCACCCTGGAGAAATGTAAACTTAAAAAATCTTCTCCAGCCTAAAAAGGTAAAAAACTCCCCAATTAGATAAATTTGCTTTCTATGCTGATCAGAATTCTCTTGCTAAACAACCACTTAAATGCTATTTCTGTCTTGAGTTTCAGGTGATTCCACCAAACCTATAAAGAAGCTAAAACTTTCATTTACTTCTTCAAAAAGTAGAAGTTTAAGAAAATGTACATCTAAAACTTCAATTGTAATGCTTCAGTAACAATACAGCAGTTTTAGAACAATACCAATACAAGAGGACATAATCTTAACAATCCGGTAACCCTTGATTTTGTGGTTATTTATGCCAGAAAAGGTATTTCCATTTGGCTACTGTTTTGCTCATATTCACGTTCCCTTTTGACTGATCAAAACCAAGCTGAACAGCAGTCTTCTGACACTTAGATAAGTCTACCATGCTTTTTTTCCAGACAAGATTCTGAGCAGTAATGAAAGGCCATTAGTGAGGAAGACACGTACCTCCGGCTCTCCAACGGGCGCCCATCGCTCGAGATGCTGCGGGGGATGTTGGCTGCTCGTTCTGGGGGTGGCATTTTCCCTTCTCCTTTCCCAGAGCCAATCCTAGATGGTACTGGACTTTGCATTTGGGATGGTACCTGAGCCACATGAGGTCCTTGTCCTTTGCTTGCATTTCGCTGCCATTTGTTATTATTTCTGAAGGGAAATTTGAATTCATATGACATTCCTTCATTCACTTTGTATTCCATCACTGGCATACGGTAGTTTTCTGAAGAACTCCTGGAAGTGAAGGAATTTAACATGCTGCTATAAAACAAAATATTAAAAATACATCCTTTTCACAAGAACTGAATTCTGAAGACAAACTGAATCAATTCTGTGAAACAGTAAATCTAAGATTTTGCTTTTTGGAAATGTGCATTTAATAAATTCTGATACTTGTTATCTGATTTCTGGGCTATAAAAGCTAAAAAATCTGCTAGAAGGGCATAATCCCTTCCTAATTTTTAAAAAAAGTCCTGGGTTTTAGAATTTACTTCCACCTAGACAAATACAGACTTGAGATGTTTGTTCTTTTTGAGGTAAATCTTTCTGATGTACAGACATCCATAAAAAGACATGATTCCCATGAAATAATGCATTACAATTCATTTTCACACATCTTTGGCTTCGGAGCACCTCAGTTGATAAATTTCCAAATGATGAAAACAAAATACTTGCAAAAAATTGTAGATGCCAAGCCCAAAATATCCTCTTTGCTTCTTCAGGGTACAGGAACAGGACATCATAGAAATTGGAGTAAAACAGGACATAAGCTAATGCAATCCACATTAAGATGAAGGGCAAACTTCTGCATACATTTAAAATGAGAGCTTTGGAAAGCAGATCTGACCTTCAGCTTTGGTGAGGATAATTACGGTATTTCTCTTGACAAATGTATATTTGCACTCTATTTAAGTGCATTTTTAATGGTGTTACTTTATCTATACACATCATTATCTAATGGAAAGGAAAACTAAAAAATCAGTGTAAAATTTTCTACTTTCAGCTCTTCCTCTCAGTGATTATACCATTAATGCTGAGAAATATCAATATCTCTTCCCAGCTAAAAATTAAAAACAAAACAGCTAGCTTGTTATCTGGCTATGCTGACATTAGCCTGTTGTGAGTCTAATAGGAGTAGATGAAGTGAAAAAGTCAGTGCTGAGGTGCTGCTGTCCCCAGTAGAGACATTTTGTGGTTTTACTTTGGCCTGCCCTCTAGTCTTGACCTGTAAATTAAATGAGCAGTTGGAAAGCATGAGTTGTGCTTCTGAAGCACATATAGCTCAGCTTCACCTGAAAGGAGATCGTTTTGTGTGTTTCCAGGGCACTCAGTGATGTGCATCACTGCAGGGTAGATGGGGATAACCAGGAGATTTTTCAAAGTTCACTCATAACCTAACTAAAGTGCTGATAGCCTTGTTTTTCTATTTTATGTCTCTGCTATTCTT